>NC_090741.1:75757380-75772380 GCF_036898095.1 Palaemon carinicauda | reverse complement strand
TGATATATTTTACTGACAGATACACAAACTCACGTCTGTTTTCACCTCTAATCTCTTTCTCTCCTCACCTTAGCTGCGACCATCAATGATCAATTAACAATTAGGTACCTAATTTACAACCTAAGTGAACAGATTACCCCTAAAGTTTTAGGATCCCCCAACCCTCGTCCAACCCGCGACTTGACCTCGGATACAGTTGTAAATAGGAATCCCTAATACACCTTGCTCTAAAGAAGCGCACCCTGTCACACCCTTACTTCGCGGAGTGACCAAAAAGCCTGTGTAGGGAGAGCAGGCAGGGGCGATGGGGTGGGCTAAGCAGAGGAACTCGCTGCTCAGTAAGGGTGTGGCTGGATTCACTTACACAGAGCAAAGTGTACAAGTAATTCCTGGGCCCAATTGTACCTTAGCTTTGCCAGCTAGGGGCGATACGTCAGCGCCAAAAGTAGAGAGAGAATCAGTCAAACGTACTGTAAGAAATACTTTGGAACTTTATCTAACAAACATCTAATCAAAATCTAGTCACCAAGTAGCAAATGATGCACAGAAAAATAACCTCTGAAAAAAGGAAATGACAATGGATATAAATTTGTTCCAAATGATAAAAATAATAATCAACCTGACATCCCCATTGACAGCATCGCCCACACCAACTCCTTCAATCTGTCTGGTGATTTTAATATTTATCGAATTTTTTTTTTCTTTTTTTTTTGGAGGCCGTCACATGATAAAGCGGTTTGACAAGTCTTTGGCTCAACTAAACACGTTGAAATAGTCATTGAAACTGAAATTTAATCTTTTAAAGGTTTAAAGGCTGCTCGTGAATGGCAGAGGCAAGGGAGAGTGACATTGCCCTAGAGACTGCCCATATATACATATGATTAGCACTCAAGCTCCCTCTCCACCCAAGGTAGGATCAAGGAGGGCCAGGCAATGGCTGCTGATGACTCAGCAGATAGACCTCTATGTATGGTGAGGTTGCAGCGACCAAAGGAACTAACGAGATTGAGTGGGACTTGAACCCCAGTCTGGCGATCACTAGTCAGGTACGTTACCACATCGGCCACCACATCTTTGTTACATTAGAGACCTCAGGGACATAGTTAAGACATATTTTGCATTCACTTTATAATTCCCTTTGTCAAGATGAGGGAGATAAAGATACAGAGGAGTGAACGTATGAAAGTATGTATAGACGATTTCCTTGTTTCTTTAGTGTTAATAAAACTAAAGGTAATCGTAGTATTTATAGACGGCCAACAATGAAATGGAACAATCTTTGTCACTCCGAAAAAGAAATGGCTTGTTAGACCTTTTCCCGAAAAAAATATTCCAAAGAAAAATAATGAAATTCATCACACTCATATGAGGATTTTTCGTGAATCATGCCACTGAATTAGAAGATGCGGAGTGGAATGGCACAAATACACATCGTCCTGGCCAAGGTTAATGCAATTTTCATAGATTCGGAGAAAAGTGGCCTTCAGTCATATCACATTTCCTAAGTTAAATTGAGGTGCAAGACCATTATCGTATAAACCTTAGCTTACATTTCCTACTCGCATTTGCACAGAGTCTTTCGGAAATGAACGCTTACATTACCAAAGGTTTCCTGAAACATTAACATTTTAGGAAGGAAATTCGGCGATGGAGAATGTCTCACTTGCAATTGAGGGATGAGTCACGTCTTTCGAATAACTAGTTGAGTAAAGAAAATAATGTCATTGCTCTTATCATTCATGAATTTACAAATTCTTGAAAGATGCTTGCACTTAGCCAAAGTTTAAAACAAGAAATCTATCTAGCAATTTCTTGGGATAAAGATGCCATTTCTTAAATTAAATTCTTGTTTTGAACCAAAAAGCAGAAGGTCTACACAAACAATTATAATAAAAAAAAACAGCATGTTTTATCTAGGCTCTATTTTTGTGATATAAGATGTTAGTGAATTTGGAAGTTCAAAAATATCAAGTATAGTAACTGACAAAATCTTTTTAGCCATGAAAAGAAGTATTTGATGCATAGGGATTAGATGGCAACTACAAAATTAATCAATGAAACAATAAAAATCTGCTTCGCAAAATTACAAGTGGTTGAATTAAGATATCAGAATACTACTATCTTAAATACCCTAACAATAATAAAAAGAATCAAAGGTATGTAATCGTACATAAATTAAAATAAAACAATCAATATACCTTTTATTACACTATTTATCGTGTGTTGTACTAATTCTTGTGCTAATATGTAAAGTCATTTTGAATTTACTCTTATAGTTCCCTCTATAGTGAAAATAAGATAACCATGTAACTTTTAAATTTGACTTGGATTTAAATTAAGAAATTACGATGAATCAGATAAAATAACCCAATCACTGGAAATTTGTCTTTATGGCCCGTAAGGAAATTAAGTTTGAGAGAGTTCAGTTTTTTATCATTTATCTTTCCGTTCAAAACTAATCATTTAAATTTTCATGTCATTCTGCAACATACGATTTTAATAATTAATCAAATCAAGTTCATTCCCTCATCTTACAGCAGCTCGAAGTTTGTAAAAGAAGAATAATCGTCTTCATTCTTACATAAATTATCATAGATGCATTACTTCGTTTACAGGTTATACAAGAAGCATTATTCACTGACTAGTCTCCTCCTCAAACTTCTAATATATGAAATTCCCATTAAAAGCAACATTTAATTTCAGGGAAAAAATTTCCTGTGTCAAAGGGAAAAATTAACTTGGGCCTTCATGTTGATAATTATTTGAGTGGTGATACCTAAACGTAATGCAAGGAATTGTGTACCACCATGATCATACTAGGTTAGTTTGCTGGGAGCGATCAGACAAAAGTCTCCCATCATCACCAATCCGCAGTGGCTAGCATGGTGATGAAAACTGGTCAAACCTCCAGAAAGGAATAGAGACATGTCTGAGGCCAATATCAGACTTCGCGATATGTTGATAGTTTATATTAATAGTATATATTATTGTTATCACTTATGACTCATGACTAAGTACTTCGAAGTATTGATATGTGAAACATTTATTAGAACAAGTAAAAAATTTTCAAATGAACTAGGAATACCAATTTCTTCTTTTTTCTAGTTATTTCTATTAAAAGAGTATTTTTCATAGGTTTTTTTTTCCATCACCTCTTATAAAGATCGATGATTTAAACACCCCACGGACATCATCTTATGAGTTCACCACATGTCAATCAATATAAACCCACAAGGATGACAGAATCTAATTTCCACCTCGCATTTGATATCCAGCTTAGAATTCTATAGTCAAAGATAAGGATGCAGAAAATTGAGTCCCATCGCAAATGAAGCCTGAATAAAACACTATGTCAGAGAAAACAGTCATCATCTACATTCATACTTGTGACATCCTTGCATTACTAACACATGTTGAATAGGCTGATTTAAGTATTTTTATAGTTTATATATGACAGATCTATTTTAAAGGTGTTGCTGATGTTCATATATTTTATATCAATTATTCATTACTTAATCATGTAATTTATTTCCTTACTTTGTTTCCTCCCTGGGGTACTTTTCCCTGTTGGAACCGTTGGACTTATAACATCCTATTTTTCCAACTAGGGTTGTAGCTTAGCTAATAATAATAATGATAATAATAATAATAATAATAATAATAATAATAATAATAATAATAATAATAATAATAATAATAATAATAATAATAATAATAATTTAGCATTAAAAGCTCTAGGTACTTTGATTTGGATAAAGTAGCTTCAGAAAAGGTTGTATTGAAAATCATACAAAAATATACATACAAACAGCATTGATTTATATTTAAGATCCCCTAAAAAGATAATTATGTTCAACATAAATTTATAAACACGAACAAATTTCGAAATTATACTCAATGAATCCCTTGTTCTAACTACGAGGAATTTCTCCAAAAACAAAAACCGAAAAAGTAGCGAGACCATTAAAGAGTTCAAACAGAGGAAAACTTCGAGTACATCGTTTATTTGTTTCACCAAAACAAATCAACATTGGTCTTGTTTCGAGTAGTTAACTAAAGCGCATTTCGCCTCAGGGTACGAAACCTTATTTTGTCTTCTGAAAATACGTTTTAACTAAGAAAATCGTCTGCAAAATTAGATAAAACTTTTGGTTTAATAGGGTCAGTCATATGAAAATATCATGGTGATTTTTTATATGGTCACAAAAATACCATTCCTTGTTTCCATTAATCTTGTGAGATTTATTACACCTCATAGTGGTATATTATATAATAGGCATTACTTTTACCAGACTTTGCCTCAAAATAGTAATATATTTTTTTCCGAATTCTCAGGAAAAAATACTTTGCGGCCAAAAATAACCTCTTAGATACAAGAGATAAGTTTGTATGATGATGGTTTTGTAATAAAGCTATATTAAAAAAGGATTTTTTTTTTCTTACATCTATGATGATTGCATTTACTCTTCACGAGACTAGAGTCGGTTTTGGGTTACTCTGTGACAATGCGTAGAATATCTATTTCTAACCTTAATGTCACGCATTCGACCAGTTTATCATTAATTGGTATGTAGTTTGTAGCAGATGTTATAATAAACTAATTAAAACAAAAACTCACATCTACTGGGAATTCCAGAAACATTATAATTTTGTGAGTAAATACGGCCAAAATGTTTCTCTCAACCAATACAATCTAGCTAGGCGATTCTTCCTCAAAAAATCAAGTCGACAACATTTGGATACCTCTTGTATTTGTGTTCCTGCTAGTTCAAGTTATATTCATTTCAGGTAAATCATAATCTTCGAATTTTGGGGCAACTAAGAGTACTCTAATAATCCTGGTACAAACAATAATGGAAATCCACACATGATTTTGTATGGATGACCAAACAAAAGTTTGGTTTTACTTTGAGGAATAATTTTCTTATTTTATTAATTTAAAAGATTATATAACCTTGGATTAAAATAACTTTGCTTTTTTTCTATAATAATAAAATGGCATCTGCTGCCATATGAGGTTTAGGAATTATTTAATATGTTTCATAAAAAGCACAATTCGTCACAAAATGTGATTCATATAAATTGTTTCTCATGTGTCATATACGATAGTCAATAATCACTTAAAAATATTTACCTAACAAATACTATTTATCTGACAATCATCAATGCTAACAGACTATTACTTTGTCCCTCATCACAAGGTTTCTTCATTCGCCTTTTGGGTAGTAATGCCATTGATGTTTAAGCTGATGGTGGAAAATTAGAATCAAACACTGATCGAGTACGGTATATATACACAGCAAAGCTCATCTCCCGGTTAAAGGCTGTATCTAATTTTGCCTTCACGGGCCAAATGAAATCGAATTTAATTGCCTCCAGTCCTTATTTAATGCACCAACTGCCATTCAACTTATTAACTCTCCCCAAATTGTTACTTCATGGACATTTCATGGAATATCCTTTCTACTATGATCTTCATTTTAAGCTGCATCTGTTGCTACTCAGCGTGAATACCTTTATCACTAATTGCTATATTCTTTTAATGTTCTTCCTTTAATCAATATCCTCTTTTTCCCTTCCGTTCCCTTATCCTAAATCCCTCTTACAACGTGAGATTAACCTCCTATTCCTTTGGTCCTATTTTGAGGAAATGACATTTTGCATTATTTTCCACAAAAAATAGTCATTTGTCAATACTATTTAGTGAAGAGAGCTGCATGTAGAATATATGCATTATCCCTATTATCGAAAATATTTAATATAGATTACACCATTTTATAATACTTCCACAGTATTCCAATCTTCTTCAAATATGACGAAACTAGAAGTAACTTAATTTTTTAACAAGGTATTACGTTAATAAAAGAATAACTCCGTAATTCCGCAAATTACATATGCAATCTGTAAGAGGGATTACGACTAAATCCAATATATGCTAAAAAAATTATTAATTTCTCGTCAATAAAGTCTACTGTCATTCGGAATATTTAGGCCTAATGACCAATTAATTACTACTATCTTACTAATTTTTTTATATTTCTTTGCTTCTATAAATACACATATACATATACCCAGGTACTTTCCCCAATTTTGGGGGTAGCCGACATCAAACACTGAAACAAAAAAGGGGACCTCTCCTCTCTACGTTCCTCCCAGCCTGGCAAGGGACTCAACCGAGTTCGGCTGGTACTGTTAGGGTGTCACATCCCAACCTCTCCTGTTATCCACCACAGATGAAGCTTCATAGCGCAGAATCCCCTACTGCTGCTACCACCGCGGTCATCTAAGGCAATGGAGGAAGCAGCAGGGCCTAACGGAACTGCGTCACAATCGCTCGCCATTCATTCCTATTTCTAGCACGCTCTCTTGATTCTCTCACATCTATCCTCCTATCACCCAGAGCTTTCTTCACTCCATCCATCCACCCAAACCTTGGCCTTCCTCTTGTACTTCTCCCATCAACTCTTGCATTCATCACCTTCTTTGCCAGACAGCCATTTTCCATTCTCTCAACATGGCCAAACCACCTCCACACATTCATATCCACTCTAGCTACTAACTCATTTCTTAAACCCGTTCTCACCCTCACTACTTCATTCCTAACCCTATCTAGTCAAGATACACCAGCCATACTCCTTAGACTCTTCATCTCAAACACATTCAATTTCTGTCTCTCCGTCACTTTCATTCCCCACAACTCCGATCCATACATCACAGTTGGTACAATCACTTTCTCATACAGAACTCTCTTTACATTCATGCCCCACCCTCTATTATTTATTACTCCCCTAACTGCCCCCAACACTTTGCATCATTCATTCACTCTCTGACGTACATCTGCTTCCACTCCACTGATCCACCTCCTCAAGTAACTCTCATTCAACATGACATCCAACCTCGCACCACCTTCCCTTCTCGTACATCTCATAACCTTACTCTTACCCACATTAACTCTCAACTTCCTTCTCTCACACACCCTTCCAAATTCTGTCACTAATCGGCCAAGCTTCTCTTCTGCGTCTGCAACCAGTACAGGATCATCTGCAAACAACAACTGATTTACCTCCCATTCATGGTCACTCTCGTCTACCAGTTTCATTCCTCGTCCAAACACTCGAGCATTCACCTCTCTCCCACTCCATCAACATACAAGTTAAACAGCCACGGCGACATCACATATCCTTGTCTCAGCCCCACTCTCACCGGAAACCAATCGCTCACTTCATTTCCTATCCTAACACATACTTTACTACCTTTGAAGAAACTTTTCACTGCTTGCAACAACCTTCCACTAATCGGCCAAGCTTCTCTTCTGCGTCTGCAACCAGTACAGTATCATCCGCAAACAACAACTGATTTACCTCCCATTCATGGTCATTCTCGTCTACCAGTTTCCATCCTCGTCCAAGAACTCGAGCATTCACCTCTCTCCCACTCCATCAACATACAAGTTAAACAGCCACGGCGACATCACACATCCCTGTCTCAGCCCCACTCTCACCGGAAACCAATCGCTTACTTCATTTCCTATCCTAACACATGCTTTACTACCTTTGTAGAAACTTTTCACTGCTTGCAACAACCTTCCACCAACTCCATATAACCTCATCACATTCCACATTGCTTCCCTATCAACTCTATCATATGCTTTCTCCAGATCCATAAACGCAACATACACCTCCTTACCTTTTGCTAGATATTTCTCGCATATCTGCCTTACTGTAAAAATCTGATTCATACAACCCCTACCTCTTCTAAAACCACCCTGTATTTCTAAGATTGCATTCTCTGTTTTATCCTTGATCCTATTAATCATTACTCTACCATACACTTTTCCAACTACGCTTAACAAACTAATACCTCTTGAATTACAACACTCATGCACATCTCCCTTACCCTTATATAGTGGTAGAATACATGCACAAACCCAATCTACTGGTACCATTGACAACACAAAAATCATATTAAACAATCTCACCAACCATTCAAGTACAGTCACACCCCCTTCCTTCAACATCTCAGCTTTCACACCATCCATACCAGAAGCTTTTCCTACTCTCGTTTCGTCTAGTGCTCTCCTCACTTCCTCTCTTGTAATCTCTCTCTCTCATTCTCATCTCTCATCACCGGCACCTCAACACCTGCAACAGCAATTATATCTGCCTTCCTCTTTTCCTCAACATTAAGTAAACTTTCAAAATATTAAGCCCACCTTTTCCTTGCCTCCTCTCCTTTTAACAACCTTCCATTTCCATCTTTCACTGTCTCTTCGATTCTTGAGCCAGCCTTCCTTACTCTCTTCACTTCTTTCCAAAACTTCTTCTTATTCTCTTCATATGAATGACCCAATCCCTGACCCCACATCAGGTCAGCCATCCTCTTTGCCTCACTTACCTTGCGCTTTACTTCCACATTTCTCTCTCTATATTTTTCATACTTCTCTACACTATTACTCTGCAGCCATTCTTCAAAAGACCTTTTTTTTTCTCTTTAACTTTCACCTTCACTCCTTCATTCCACCATTCACTGCCCTTCCTCATGCTGCCCCCCACAAACTTCTTGCCACACACATCACTTACAATCTCACTAAAATTTTCTTTTAATAACTTCCACCCCTCCTCTAAATTACTTTCACCTCGTCATATGCCATTTTCAACCTTTCTTGATACTTACGATTTACCCCCGGTTTTATCAGCTCTTCAACCCTCACTAGCTCCCTTTTACATTTTTTTCTTTGCAGAGCTCTTTTCAATATCAGGGCCCTAAGGATTTAATAACTATGGTTGCAGAATGGCCAATAATAATAATAATAATAATAATAATAATAATAATAATAATAATAATAATAATAATAAGAAGAAGAAGAAGAAGAAGAAGAAGAAGAAGAAGAAGAAGAAGAAGAAGAAGAAGAAGAAGAAGAAGAAGAAGAAGAAGAAGAAGAAAAATGTTATGTATAAATTTTCTAAACACTTAAAAGGTGAAAAACATAAATGTGTTGGATGATGAAAAATTCCTGCACAATGAAAAAAATATGTGCTTACCAAAAATATATACTATTTATACATATATTTATTCAGTTATTTAATTGTCTATATATTTTTACTATTTATTTACATCGATAAACAACGAAGATGGAACATATCGTGACACAAGGAATAAAATAAATGCCTGAATGAAACATTGATTTGCAACAGCTAAATTCGTGTTTCTTGCATGGATCAATATAATGAAAAACTCATAAAAAATGATCACAATAAAGGCACTCTCTTCATATATCATTTAGATTATACTAATCGATAAATCAATTGAAGCTAATTAAAAAGATTGTGCTAAGTTTCCTAGGATGCAAGAGTGTGTGTGTATATATATATATATATATATATATATATATATATATATATATATATATATATATATATATGTATATATATATATATATATATATATATATATATATATATATATATATATATATATATATATATATATATATATATATATATATATACTAAAATTATAATTGGAATTAAATGATTTAATATTCTTATACCTGAATTTGCTTAAGAATTATCCTGTTTCATAACAATCTTTTCGAGAGCAGAAAACACTAAATATAGCCAGGCCCACATCCTTGCCAACACATACAAAATCCTTTCCATTTTTGGCTCATGATAATGTGCCCTGCAAACGATATATATCTTTATTCAGTTATAAGGTGTAATCAATAGAGCTGAAATTTACTGTCCTTTACACGCCTTTGTGACATTAATTAAATAAAAAAAAAACATGATGGTTAGAAGTGGATCATATCTTTGGTAAATACGAGTTTCATTTTTTGCTTCGAGGAAGATGAGAAAAGTAATGCAACTGTCTTTTTTATGCCAAGAGTATTTCATACATTGGATTCTTAATATTTTTCATATGAAAAATCTAGTTAAACTACATGACTTTACAATATAGTTAAAATATTCCCCAGATATATGAAAAATAAAAGAAAGATACCAATATAGTATAATCCCACTAATAACTATTACATAGCACACCATAAATATAAACGAACTCGCAATCTTAATGTAAGTCAATAAAAACTCCCTAAACCTTAAAATACATACTTTCACTGTATCAAATTTCCTTCGTCTGATTATGCGTAAAGATATTTTCAAAAAGTAATATTCACCTGGGAATTTCAGAAACAGCATTTTTAACAGGACACTCGGCGAAGGAGTAAAGTTTTTCATATAACTGAGCTACAAAAGTAATGTCTCTCGAATAACTGATGGAATAACAAAGATAATCGTATTTCATAAAGAGAAATTATAGAGGGAAAAACTGAATTCGGTTGAATGTAGTAAACTTTATGATCAATCACATTTTCCAGACAAAGGGGCATTTACCCTGGCCGAAAAAAAACGTCTAATTATAATGTAACAAATTAATATGGCAATGTTGTCTGAAAGTAGATGTGTTTGCGAGATCAAATAAATATTTACTTTTATTTGAAGAATAAATAAACGTTGCTCCTACGCAAATATTAGTTTGTCCATTGTTACTGTTTCTTTCCTTTTGTGCACAAGAGCATAATTCCAAATGAAGAAGCTTGAAATTTGTTTAACTATATTAAAATTCGTTGGGACCATTATTGACTTATTCAAGAAAGCCTCAGAAATTTTTTTTTTTATTATAAACATAAATACGTCTCATTCTGCACTGATTTATATTATCCAAATTGTAATGTTGTAACATTTCTATCAAAATACAGTCACACCCTCTGCAGAAAAGGTAATGAAGCTCTGTACTTGTTGAATGCATTCAATTACTCCACGACGTGCATGCCAATTTGAATAATTCTATTTACCTTTCCTTGAGTAAATTAAGAAAAAAATATTCAAATTTTTTAGGCTTTTGCTTCACCATTAAGTTCATGAAACAATAAGAATTAAGGTAATTCACATCTACAACACATCTTCTCAATAAAGATCTGATCTTACTTCATCTTCACATACTGAAGTAAATCATGCTTAATTCAACCTTCTTTGATACACACACACACACACACACACACACACACACACAAACACACACACACACACACACACACACACATATATATATATATATATATATATATATATATATATATATATATATATATATATATATATATACTGTATATATATATATATATATATATATATATATATATATATATATATATATATATATATATATATATATATATATATATATATATACTGTATGTATATATATATATATATATATATATATATATATATATATATATATATATATATATATATACATACAGTATATATATATATATATATATATATATATATATATATATGAGTGTGTGTGTGTGTGTGCGTGTGTGAAAATATAGGAACAGGCGTACTGAACTCAGGGAAACCACTGAAAAATTATTGTTTTCAGACCAAATCAAATTATAATTTTTATACCAAACCTAAGAGAACTGAAATAAAAGAAAAACAACGTTTCAGAAAACATCACTGCATAGTCTCTATTTGTTCTCTTGTTAAAAGAGACGACTTTTATAGTTATCTACTTAAGCCAAAACTAACAAGAGCGCAATTTCAGAAGCTCAAACTTGGTATAATTTTTTATTTTTACCTTTTGTTGTTGTTGACTAGATCAGCATAGTCTCGATTCATAGTTCATTTGCAATTAATTTCTTCAACTTTGTTAATTACTTTCCTTTGATTTATTTTCTTCCATTTCTTCCATGGTTCAGTCTATAGTTCCTTTCTATTTCGTGCTTGATTTTTTCTCGGGATTAATGCATTCTGTTTTTTCAGCTAAAGCTCCGGCTCGTCTTACACTAATAATAATAATAATAATAATAATAATAATAATAATAATAATAATAATAATAATAATAATAATAATAATAATAATAATAATAATAACAATGATCATTATAATAATAATAATAATAATAATAATAATAATAATAATAATAATAATAATAATAATAATAATAATAATAATAAAGTATAATTTATGGATATCGCAGTCCTAAGGCTGCCCATTCACTAGCGACTTGATTGAGAAATCAGATTGTAGTGGGCGGGGCTTTGAAATTGTACAAATGAGCATTCACGCGACGATCAGATCTTCAAAAACATGTCATTTCAGTCTCAGCAGTAGAGAAGTTAACACCTATGGCGGAGCTGCTCCATGATAATGATCTTTATGCTATTGCTTTTTTGGCTTGTAAATATGTGACTTAGGAAAAAAAGCAGACAAGAAGAGATTTTTGGACTAAAGGATGGCTAGAGAAAAGAGCTTTTTTTCTCATTCCAATTTACCGAAGGAGTTGAAACTGTACCCTAATGATTGGACTAATTATCTTCGAATTGATATGAACACTCCTCATATTCATGAGGAGTGTTCATATCAATTCGAAGATAATTAGCCCAATCATTAGGGTACAGTTTCAACTCCTTCGGTAAATTGGAATGAGAAAAAAAGCTCTTTTCTCTAGCCATCCTTTAGTCCAAAAATCTCTTCTTGTCTGCTTTTTTTTTCTTAAGTCACATAATACAGTAGCACCATTTATACAGAGGCAAGACACGTGCACGAGGAAGGCAATAACACCCCATGAAAGAATTTTTGCTACACTACGGTATTTAGCAACAGGATGATCATATGAAGATCTTAAAAAACAATGAGGCAATATCTCCTATACGGTTAGGTCAAATAATTCCAGAAACCTGTCAAGCCACATGGCCTTACTGAAGGGAGAATATATGAAGGTAAACAGATTTTTTAAACTTTATTACACAAATATAATAGCCTCATTCTATTCAATAACATGGTACACATATTGCAATCACTCCACAAAAAGATGCAGACTCCTATTTTTATAAATTATAAAGGGTTTCATAGCCTAATATTTAATGGCAGTCGTCAATGCAAAAGGTGAATTTATCATGTGTGATTTAGGAACGAATGGCAGAATATCTGATGGAGGTGTTATTGAAAACACAATATTTGGTGAAAAATTATCCGAAGGTAGTCTTTCAATACCCCATGATGCCTCTCCATCATCCTCATCAGAACCTTTACTTTTGTTTTCATAGGATAAGAAGCCTTTTCAATATATATATATATATATTTTTTAAATCCTTACGATCTAAATGAAGAGCAAAGGATATTCAACCATAGACTTTGCAGAGCTCACCGAATATTAGAGTGTGCATTCAGAAGACTGAAAGCAGTTTTTCGAATATTTTCAGCTCCAATTAATTTGAAATTAGAAAACGGAGAAGATTATAATGTCATGTTGATTGTTGCACAATTATCTTCAGCGTCATGCTAAAATTCCAGATGTGTCGAGGGATTTTCCCTCTGATTATCATGCACCATTATTACCTGACGTAAATGGACATGACACCAGAGATGCAAAGAAAGTTCGAGAAATGTTTATGAAATATATCAATGGTGAAGGTGCAGTACACTGGCAATTAGAGAGGGTTTGAAATACTTTTGGTATCTGAACATTATAATGATTGATGTTTTATGGGTTAGGAATGTTAAATATTAAATATTTCAAAATAGCTTTGTGCATATCTGTTGCCTTAAAAAAATAGTTTCATTCATATACGGAATTATTATATATTACATGGTTGAAGTTAAAATGTTCTTTTCATGAAATACAATAATGCAATGTATAATAGTTTCCCTTATCTCTTGCACATTAGACACAGAAGGACATGGTGTTTCTGATTCTTTTACAAATGGTAGAATATCATAATACCATAGAGATGATTCATAAACCTCATCAGTTCCTGTGCCAGATTTCTTGGAGGCTTCATCCTTTTTTAGTTCCTTTCGCAACACATTGCGCATATTGTTGATTTTTTTAGTCACCCTGTATTTATTTGTTTCTGGACACTTTTCTTTAAGTTATTCTATCAGAACTTCGTAAGCCTTGCTTTAGCGTTTGTATCTTAATACAATTTGCTTTTTACATTCCATAGTCATTGATGACACTTATAAATCTCAATAAATTCGCCCCAAAAAACTTTGTCCACCCAAACCTCAGATATTATTTCTCCACTTATATTTTTCACTCGAAAGAACGAAATAATGAGGCTTCTGATATAGAGACTGGCCAGGTTGACTCACCCAGCCACAAACGAGCAGTTCCAGTCGGGGCAAATTACGTCTGTCTGTAAATGGCCTCCTTTAGATCTCAACGAACAATCGATTGTAGCAATTAGATCATAAAATCAGATTGGAGGATAAATATGAACACTCACACAACGATATGCTGAAACTCCGCCCACTTTGATCTAATCTAACAGATTTGGTCGCTAGTGAATGGGCAGCCTAGGAGAGGAAGATTCGGAGAGATAAACAAAGTGAAAAGTACCATGACCTAAGAGTTCAATTGAGGAATCTGAGAGGCATGAAGTGAAGGAACTTCCCATAATCAACAGAGCACTGGGTACAATACCAAAATCCTTAAACAGGAACCTGGATAGATTGGAAGCCAAAATGTAAAACAAGGTTAACATATTTAGACCTTGATGCAAAAGAGCTTACTAGTAAAATCAACTCACACATTAAGGAAAGTGATGGATTCTTTTGAAAACTAGGTTTAACCCAGAATCCCATTGTGTAAACTATCCGTCTGATGAGTCTGAGACAGATAAAAATAAAATTATGAAAATGTATTCAAATATGGGAGAAAAAGAAGCATCACATATTCAAAATTTTGTGAAATACATCATGCCATTACGTCATAATGCTTCTGTCACCTTTGAAATAACTTCCATAAAAATATATGGAAAATTTGAAAGGATGCCACTTAAAATTTAGAAATTATTATGTTGAAAAAAAACAAGTAAAGTTTAAGTATTTGTCATGTATATCAATAAAAAATATGATAAAATCCCCCCCCCCCCCCCCCATAAAACTATTAACTAACCGTTTTTCTTACAGACTTCTTTACAA
>NC_090741.1:75749880-75752380 GCF_036898095.1 Palaemon carinicauda | reverse complement strand
ATTTCACGTCAGAAAATGCGAAGAGGAGGAAGCAATGTTATGATGGAAGCGGGAGACCCGCTGAGTTGGGAAAACTCGTAATGTTTACGGCAGAGTTCATTTATTAAGATAACTGGAGAGGGGTGAAGGAGGTTCTACTTGAATGAGGATAATAGCTTGTTTTTATCAGATAAGAGCATCCATGTCTTTTCTAATAACACAGATAAAAATGATTTCCTTTTTGGGTAAAAGTATAATCATCATTCATCAAGAAGAGGAATGTCTTCAGTCATATCACTTTGGATAAAACACCCACACCGCATAGTTTACATTTCCTTCTTTTATTCAAACGGATACTTTCAGAAACAAACGTTTATTTCCTCCGGGAACTGCAAAAATATTACCATTATAGGAAGGATACTCGATGAAGTATTGTTTCGTATGACTGTGAGGATAAGGTTTCTAATATTTCTCTTATGACTGAAATGGAATGTCTCTCGTTAGAAATATAGGGATATATTTAGAAAAAAGGCTTTTCTATTTTCTTTTAATTTGAAGCATTATCAAGATGAAATCGTATTGATGATTTCATACTTATAACTTACAATGTTCTCACATGATGATCACCTGAAACATTAAAGACACAGTATATGTTCACTGAAAATTAATTCTATGCTTTGGATCTCGATGTAGGCCTATATGGTTTTGATTCTTAAGGATGCTCTTGAAAATAGAAAAAAAATTACAAATTTTACTTTTTTGAGATGTAATGCAAATGTTTGTTTTGACAGGGGAAAAAAGTAATTCTTGGAGGGTAAAGCTCTTTTGTAGACCTCAATAAGAAAAATTTTATATAGATGGCTAATATGAAGATAAAAAAAAAAATTGTACACACAATGTTATTGTTTCTACGATGTTAAAATGTGACGGAATAGCCATTATGCAACTGATGCAAATTTGTTGAAGGCACTATCTTAAATTACCTAAGATATATAGTTCTTCTCAAGTACACAAAACATGTAACGAAACTATAAAAGCAAAAATTCAAATACTCGCCTAACATTCTCATTTTATAAATACAAAGATAGATTACTTAAGGAGGATTCTATTCTCATATGATGAAAATAAGACCGCTAGCCAATCAGTTTCCATTTTTTTACTATTTTTGTAACTCGAGCCAGTTTTAATTACAAATTGCAGTTCGCCCTTTGGTCCCTGTAATCCTCAATTACTCCTCAATTATCATTCTAATAGAAATGTTATCAAATGCAATTTCCTTTTCAATAACACTCCATTTCACAGACTAGACATAACACAGACTCGTTTCCTCCATCTATCAAGACTTGATCATAACGACAGCGCCAAGACGATTCAAGAACATTCTACGTCCTATCATGGTAAAATAGATGTCAGATCCTTCGCAGGATACATTAGCCTTCGGGCATTTTCTGCAAACCTTTTAGCACCTTTCAAGGGGACTTCTAATTGAAACATTTTTTGTCGTCGATTTTTACAGCCTTGTAATACAATATTCACTTTAGGAATACCTACCCATTACAATAGTTTCTTTCATGTGTACGCTGAATAGTTAACCTAACATATGAGGAACCAAATACCATCATAAATTAAGTTTCTTTAAATGTATTAGAAATATGTAGCCAATTACTAGGAGTATTATTCCAAACTAGTGTACGCCATTCGTCAAGAATGACGGCTATATATTTAGATAGATATGCACACGCACATACGCAGATTCAACCCTTCCTACCCCTCCCTTAATTACAATAACCTGGTTCGGAAATTTAAGAAATTGTGGTTTCTGAGTGTACCTCTTGGGGTACCCCCTCAATATGGTATGACTACAGTATATATATATATATATATATATATATATATATATATATATATATATATATATATATATGTATATATATATATATATATATATATATATAGTTATACATATATAAATATAGTTATATATATCTATATATATGCATATATATATATATATATATATATATATATACATAAATATATAGATAGATAAATAGATATATATAGATAGATATAGATAGAAAGATATATATATATATATATATATATATATATATATATATATATATATATATATACATAAAGTATATACACACACACACATATATATATATATATATATATATATATATATATATATATATATATATATATATGTGTGTGTGTGTATATACTTTATGTATATATATATATATATATATATATATATATATATATATATATATATATATATATATATCTTTCTATCTATATCTATCTATATATATCTATTTATCTATCTATATATTTATGTATATATATATATATATATATATATATGTATATATATATATATATATATATATATATATATATATATATATATATATATATATATATATATTCGGTATATATATATATATATATATATATATATATATATATATATATATATATATATAACAATTGAACACACACATATATG
>NC_090741.1:75739880-75744880 GCF_036898095.1 Palaemon carinicauda | reverse complement strand
ATATATAAATATATATATATATATATATATATATATATATATATATATATATACATATATATATACATATATATATATATATATATATATATATATATTATACTGTATATATATATATATATATATATATGTCTATATATATATATATATATATATATATATATGCGTAAAAATCACTGGAAAACGTGATGCTCAGATGCAGAAGAACCACAGGGAAAATGAAAATACGAAATATACGCTTAAGTCCTGACTAGTTTCGTGATACTTCTTCAGAGGACTGATTTATTGAGAGAGGTTTCTTTACATTTTATAGGGAAAGCAAACGTACGAACATACATATAGAGATTAAGAGAACAATGACACTCCCTTACCAGCTACCTGGGTCAAGTGGGCGGAGTCCCCAAGCTCATTAGACACCTGCCGAAAAGGGTCATCTAGTGGCGGGTAAATTCTCATGTTGGAGCTGTTAATATGCTGTCTCTTTATATTTTAGTCACACAATAAGATTTTATTATAATTGGTTATTTTGAATCATTTAGTCTTTATAAAATATATTTAAAATTTATTATTTAAAAACGAAAACATATATTGCATTTAATAATGTAAGTAAGTGATTTATATTTTTCCAGTTAAAAAAAAGTTAATAAATATGAAGAGACAGCATATTAACAGCTCCATCATGAGGAAAAGTTATGTTCTGAAATGTAATCCTCACCCGATTACTCAAAAGTGGACATAATAACTTCGCCTTTATTCTTTTTAATTGGTAAACTATCTAGATTCCAATTAGTGTGGCGGCTGATTGGTCGTTCAAAAAGGGTCCTATCAAAAGCAGTAAAATTTGACAAGGCCATAAATAAAAAGATTTAGCAACGCGAACTTCTGAGTTTATTTCTCCAAAAAATCAAAGTTTTCAATCATGAAATAATCCATTTCTAATCTTCGATGTACACGTACCTTTGTTTGAAAATTGAAGTCTCAATTTCTATTTTGTACACTAAACTTTGTCGTAATTTGCTCGTTTAAATGTGGAGATTCAAAACTTTATTGAATGTGTAATTTTTATGTAAAAATCACAAACGGTAATTCAATTAAAAGGGTTTGTTATTCTTAAGTAAGAGAGTCTGAAACATTAATCTTAAGTTAAAGTCTTCAAGTCAAAGCAGTTAAAAAGGGTATTATGCAAAATGTAATTGGTCCATATTTTCATGAAAATAATCAGGAAGAATTAAGTTACATAGAGCTGATACTTATAATTCAACCCTCAATCACAGAAGTTCTTTCAAAGTAAAAAGTTACTATGAACCTATGAATGAATAACTGTAAAAAAAACTCTTGGAATAAATGTTAGTATTACAGTTAGGACAAATATATCAAGACTGTTAGTAATTTACTCATGGGAAAAACATTATAATTTATTTTTTTGGAAATTTTATAAGTAATATTCTTATGTTTGTAACACCCTCATGGAAAAATTTAAATTCATATATTTCGATTAGGAAAAATTCAGTAATTTAATCTATGAAAAATATAAGAATGTTGATAATAAACTCTTGTGAAATAGAATACTAAAATTTACTCTTGGGCAAAAAGAACATCAGTATTTTACTATTTGAAAAAATCTGTACTTTATTTTTGATATAAAATGTCAGTAATTTACTCATATAAGCGTTCAGGCATAGTAAAAATGAGGTTAATATTTAAACCTTCAAACTTTAATTTAATGTTATTAATTTGATAAAAAAGGTATCAATTTATATACATAACATTAAATCCGATATTCACTGCAGTTATTCTTACACTGAATAGATCTCTGAATTCTCTGAAAGTTCCCTGAAACCATTTTCAATAATTCATTCAATCTAGAACTCGCCTGCCAATGTCAGTCGGATAATACAATTAACTGGAAAAGGTCAGAGATGCAACGATGCTCTAGAAAACAAGAACTGTCCAATGTCGATCTCAACCTTTGACAAATTTTATGGATTTTTTCTTTAGTGTGGTCGTTCCTGTCTGAATCTATTGGTTATATTTCCTATATTTCTTCAATAACATATTCCCCTCACTTATGATCATGCAACAAAAACATTGTTAACAATAAAAAATTGCCAGCACTAATCATAATTTGTAACAGGTTGAACATGACTTATTTAACTGGGGGGGGGGGGGGGGGGCATTATAATGTTGGAAAGGTAATAAATAGCAGGTTTTGGAAGGAGGAAAGATGGAGCACGAGAAGTGAAGATTCCAATAACTGTAAGATATGCACAAATTG
The DNA here is from genome assembly GCF_036898095.1 of Palaemon carinicauda. Lineage (NCBI taxonomy): Eukaryota > Metazoa > Arthropoda > Malacostraca > Decapoda > Palaemonidae > Palaemon > Palaemon carinicauda. Next base: position 75,742,605 of record NC_090741.1, on the reverse strand, counting down.
AAATCTGGCGTCCAAGAGGAGATATAGGATTACAAGAGGTGGCCGACCAGAAAAGAGTATGTCCTGGGTGCTAAGGCAAGGTTGAGCAGTCCTAGATCGTAAATACATGTAGCAATGTACCACCTGATATATATTGTAAGTTTTATACATAGATGTTCATTATCACTTCTTATGGGAAAAATAGGAGAGTACCAGTGACAACAATTTTTAGTCTAGGGAGCCCAAAATTATAAAAGGAAGGTAACTGATGATACACACGAAAAAGGGAGAAAAATAATGATATGGAAGTCTGGATAGCCACCAAAAACGCCTGACTTGTCTTCCAAATGGGTGTGATGAGCAAGAGGTTTTATGGAAGTTTTCCGCAAGCGGGGCTCATCAATGATTTAACAGTTTGAGGTTGATTATGATAGTTACATTTGTGTTGTCTTTTCTCCTAAGGCACCCACAATTGGAGAAAAAGTTATATAAATATATATATATATATATATATATATATATATATATATATATATATATATATATATATATATATATATATATACATATATATATATACATATATATATATATATATATATATATATATATATATATATATATATATATATATACTGTATGTATATGCATAAATAATACATTTGATTCACAGTGTATATGCAACTAGTGTACGCGACCTATCTAAGCTGACTGCTAAATATTTAGATACATAAGCACATACGCAAAAACGGACTCCCCCCCTCTCACTTATCCCTCTTCCCCTACCCCTATCAGGGAGATAGGGATAACTGGGTGTGACCGCAAAGAAATATATATATATATATATATATATATATATATATATATATATATATATATATATATATATATATATATATGTATATATATACATATATATATATGTATATATATACCTATATATATATATATATATATATATATATATATATATATATATATATATATAAATAAATACAAACACTTGTATATATATATATATATATATATATATATATATATATATATATATATATATATTAGTAGCTTAGCTAGTAATAATAATAATAAGTATATATATATATATATATATATATATATATATATATATATATATATATATATATATATATATATATATGTTTGTGTGTGTGTGTGCGCGCACACGCGGCCAAGCCAAAATGAGGTTACATACAATGTTTTCTTTGGTTAATAAATTTTTAAGAAAATATAGCAAAGGAATTTACAATATTGGCTGGAATCATATATGAACAACACATAATACGTTAAGTTTCTACTCAACAAATGCGGCATTGTTTTACTTGATCTTCGTAGGATGAAAGAGTAATTAATTCATCAGAATCACTTGCAAATAAAGAAAATATTACTTTGTACTTATACATTGAATAATTTCAAACGAACATTCTACCTACTACCTTTTTCAACTTATACTGGGAAAAACAATATGTATAAAATCTAAGTTATTGATGGTATAAAGTTATTTAGGAAATGGACATTTCAGATGAAATAAAAATGAAAGGGAGCAGTAATATTTAAAGCATAAACTGCAATTCATAGAAACATAACATCACACTGTACCCCTAAATATCCACTTGGATACGAGAAATAAGATTTAAGTTACTGTATCTATCCCATTAAAATTTCCATAAATGTCTACTATATTTGAATTTAATAAAGCGTTAATATCTATTTTACTCATATTTATGTGAGTATATATAAATATATATATATATATATATATATATATATATATATATATATATATATATATATATATATATAGATAGATAGATAGATAGATAGATAGATAGATAGATAGATAGATAGATAGATAAATGCATAGGTAGAGAGATACACAGACAGCTAAATAAAGATAAGTAGGTTTAGTTAAAATTACACTACAAAATAAAGAAATTTCATCTAAACGAATATTTTTATTTGGATTCAGTAATCTTGTCAAAAATTTGTTCTGAATTTCTCCAATTTTTATTTATAGAAAATACAAATTTCATTGCAGTCGTTACATACAGCATTTTGTCCCCATATGAAAAAAATAAAGATTATCTCTAGAACAAAAATAAATCATTATAGAATCATCGAAACAAGCAAATAGAAGAATCTTTTCGAAGTCATAATCGGCTATACCAAATTCTTTTATTTCTTAATTATCTAAATTAATTATGTAAATATGCCAAAGTCACATGTCCTATGACTCTTTGTACTAGTTCAATAATAATAATAATAATAATAATAATAATAATAATAATAATAATAATAATAATAATAATAATAATAATAATAATAATAATAATGATAATTTATGTCCATTTCTCACCAAAAATAAAAACCTTTCTTCATAGGCTTCCAGGATGTGTGCACCTTAATCATGACAATGAAACTCAACGGAGATTGGACCATAATTCTCACATGAGATTTATATAGTGTACATCAGCAAAAATATTTACAACAGATTCAAATACGTTCATGAAACTAGGATTAATGGTCATCGAAAACTTCATTACTACCATACGGTTTTGCATATAATTTTCAGCAAAATAAATACATGACTACATACGCAAAATCACCATGACAAACAAACCCTCAAGAAGCGCAACAGCGCCGTTATTAATTTCGGAACCCTTTGGCCTCAAGTAATTCTTAATATGCGATACAGGTGGAGGTGCTTCGTTTCCAAATAGATTCACCT
>NC_090741.1:75714880-75734880 GCF_036898095.1 Palaemon carinicauda | reverse complement strand
AGCCCCCTCTCAGCAATGGCTGCTGATGACTCAGCAGATAGACCTTTAGGCTCCCCAAAACCCCCTACATCGGCCACCACATCTTTGTTACATTACAGACCTCCGGGACATACTTAAGACATATTTTGCATTCACTTTACATAATTCCCTTTGTCAAGATGAGGAGATAAAGATACAGTGGAGTGAAAGTATGTGTAGACGATTTCCTTGTTTCTTTAGTGATAATAAAACTAAAATCAATTACAGTATTTACAGACAACCAACAATGAAATGGAACAATCTTTGTCTCTCCGGGGGAAAAAATGGCTTGTTAGACCTTTTCCAAAAATTATTCCGAAGAAAAATAATGAAATTCATCACACTCATATGAGGATTTTTCGTGAATCATGTCACTGAATTAGAAGAGGCAGCGTGGAATGGCACAAATACACATCGTCTTGGCCAAGGTTAATGCAATTTTCATAGATTCAGAGAAAAGTGGCCTTCAGTCATATCACATTTCCTAAGTTAAATTGAGGTGCAAGACCATTATCGTATAAACCTTAGCTTACATTTCCTACTCGCATTTGCACGGAGACTTTCGGAAATGAACGCTTACATTACCAAGGGTTTCCTGAAACATTAACATTTTAGGAAGGAAATTCGACCATGGAGAATGTCTCTCTTGCAACTGAGGGATGAGTCACGTCTCTCGAATAACTAATTAAGTAAAGAAAATAATGGCATTGCTTTTATCATTCATGAATTTACAAATTCTTGAAAGATGCTTGCATTAAGTGGAAGTTTAGAACAAGAAATGATCGAGCAATTTCTCGAGATAAGGGTGCCATCTCTGAAATTGAATTTTTGTTTTTGAACCAAAAACCAAAAGGTCTACACAAACGATTATCAAAAGCCAGCATGTTTTATCTAGGGTATATTTATTTGGGATTTAAAATATTAGTGAATTTGGAAGTTCGAAAATATCAAGAATAGTAACTGACTAAAGTCTTTTTACCAATAAAAAGCACCATTTCATGTACACGGAATGGATGACCATGTTTCATTTTATGATTACTAGAAGCGATAGTTATGCTCTAATTGATTTATTTAAGCCGTTTGTGAATAAGGTGATAAAAAAATCAAATTGCAAAACTACTCAATGAAACAATAACAATTAAAAGTAGTGGCATTACGATATCAGAATACTATTATACTATTATTCTAAATACCATGTCCTAAAAGTAATGAAAAAATTTTGAAATAAAATACTCAATATAGCTATTATTAAACTGTATTTTTCGTGTGATGTACTAATTGTACTGATTTTCAAACATACTCATATAGTACCCTCTACAATGAAAATAAGATCATCAATGTTACTTTTAACTTTGGTTTTGATTTAAATTAAAGAAGATGCCGGTGCTAGAGATGATGGTTAAGAAATTAAGAAGAATCAGATTAAGTAACTCAATCACAAGAAGGTTAATTTGATGAGGAAGAATTGGAAAACGATGTTATCTGAGTTTGTCTTCATGGCCCATAATGGAAATAAGGTTAAGAAAGTCTAGTTTTTCATCATTTATCTTTCAGTTCAAAACTAATCATCTAAATATTCATGCATTCTGCAACATAAAATTTTAATCATTAATCAAAACAAGTTAATTCCCTCATCTTACAGAAGGTAGAAATTTGTAAAAGAAGAATAATCGTCTTCATTCTTACATAAATTATCAGAGATGCATTACTTCATTTACAGGTTATAGGAGTAACATTATTCACTGAATAGTCTCCTCAAACTTCCAATATACGAAAGTCTCATTGAAAGTGCCATTCCATTTCAGAAAAAATTTTTCCTGTGTCAGAGGGAAAAATTAACTTAGGCCTTCATGTTCATAATTATCTGAGTCGTGATGCCTAAACGTAATGCAAGGGTTTGTGTACCGTCATGATCATACTAGATTGGTTTGTTGGGAGCGATCAGACTAAAGTCTCCTATCATCACCAATCCCCAGTGGCTAGCATGGTAAAGAAAACTGACCAAACCCCCAGAAAGGAATAAAAACATATCTGAGGCCAATATTAAACTTCACGATATGTTAATAAGGATTATGTTATTAGTATACATTATTGCAATCAATTATGTCTCATACTTATCTACTTTGAAGAACTGATATGTAAAACAGTTATTAGAAAAGTTGATTTTTTTAAAATTATCTATGAAGACCAATTTCTTCTTTAGTCTAGTTATTTCTACTAATAGAATATTTTTCATAGGTTTTATTGTTCCAACACCTCTTATAAAGACCGATGATTTAAACACCCAACGGACATCATCTTATGAATTTACCACATGTCACTCATTATAAAAGCACAAGGATGACAGAATCTATTTTCCACCTCCCATTTGATATCGAGCCTTGAATTCTATAGTCAAAGATAAGGATGCAGAAAATTGAGTCCCATTGCAAATAAAGCCTGAATAAAACACTATGTCAGAGAAAACAGTCAAAATCATCATCTACATTCATACTTCTGACATCCTTGCATCACTAACACATGTTGAATAGGCTGATTTAATTATCTTTACAGTTTATAAATGACAGATCTATTCTAAAGGTGTTGCTGGTCTTCATATATTTTATATCAATTATTTATTACTTGTGATGTAATTCATTTCTTTACTTTGTTTCCTCCCAGGGCTATTTTTCCCTGTTGGCGCTGTTGGGCTTATAACATCCTATTTGTCCAACTAGAGTGTAGTATTATTATTATTATTATTATTATTATTATTATTATTATTATTATTATTATTATTATTATTATTATTATTATTATTATTATTTTAGCATTTCCAGCTCCTTTAGTACTTTGATGTGGATAAAGTAGCTTCAGAAAAGGTTGTATTCAAAATCATACAAAAATATACATAAATACAGCTAGTGATTTATATGTAAGGTCCCCTAAAAAGATAATTTATGTTCAACACAAAACTATAAACATGAACAAATTTCGAAATTATACTCAATGAATCCTTTGTTCTAATTACGAGGAATTTCTCCAAAAACGAAAACCGAAAAAGTAGCGAGACCAATTTAAAGAGTTCAAACAGAGGAAAACTTCGAGTACATCGTTTATTTGTTTCACCAAAACAAATCAACATTGGTCTTGTTTCGAGTAACGTTAACTAAAGCGTCTTTCGCCTCAGGGTACGAAAGCTTATTTTGTCTTCTGAAAATACGTTTTAATTAAGGAAAATAGTCTGCAAAATTAGATAAAACTTTTTGTTCATTATAGTCATTCGTATGAAAATATCTTGGTGATTTTTTAATAGGCCACAAAAATAACATTCCTTGTTTTCAATAATCTTGTATGATTTATTACACCTCATAGTGGTCGATAATATAAAAGACATTACTTTTACCAGACTTCGCCTCAAAATAGTAATATATTTTTATTCCGCATACTCGGAAAAAAAAAAAAAACTTTTATTCCAAAAATAACCTCTTGAACACAAGAGATAAATTTGTATGATGATGGTTTTGTAATCAAACTATGTATAAAAAAAAAAGTAAAATTATTTTTCTTACATCAATGATTAAATTGCATTTCCTCTTTACGAGACTAGAGTCAGGATTCGGTTACTCTGTGACAGACCATAGAATATTTATTTCTAACCTTAGTGCCACGCATTCGACCAATACCATTAATTGGTATGTAGTTTGTAGCAAATATTATAAAAAAACAATATTGAAACGAAAACTCTCATCTACTGGGAATTCCGGAAACATTATAATGTTGTGAGTAAATAGGACTTAAATATGTTTCTCTCAACCAATACAGTCTAGCTGGGCGATTCTTCCTGTAAAAATCAAATCGAGAACATTTGGACACCTCTTGTATTTGTGTTCCTGCTAGTTAAAGTTATATTCATTTCAGGTAAATCATAATCTTTGAATCTTGGGCCAAATGGTAGTCATGGTCGTACAAACAACGATGAAAAGCCGCACATGATTTTGCATAGATGACCAAGACCATGTTTGGCTTTGCTTTGAGGAATAATTTTCTAATTTTAATGGTTTAAAAGATCATGTAACCTTTCGTCAAAAAAATAATACATTTTTTAAAATAAAATGGCATTCATTGCCATATGAGATTTAAGAATCATTTTATCACTAAAGAATTAGTACTGCATTTATTTTATTTTTTTTTTATGAAGCGCAATTTGTCTAAAAATGTAATTTATAGACAATAATCACTTAAAAATATTTACCTAACAAATACTATTTATCTGACAATCATCGATGCTAACAGACTATCATTTTGTCCCTCGTTACAAGGTTTCCTTGTTCGCCTTTTGGCTAGTAATGCCACTGATGGTGGAAAATTAGAATCAAACACTGATCGAGTACGGTATATATACACAGCAAAGCTCATCTCCCGGTTAAAGGCTGTATCTAATTTTGCCTTCACGGGCCAAATGAAATCGAATTTAATTGCCTCCAGTCCTCATTTAATGAAGCAACTGTCATTCCACTAATTAACTCTCCCCAAATTGTTACTTCTTGGACATTTCGTGGAATATCCTTTAAACTATGATCTTCATTTCAAGTTGCATCTGTTACTACTCAGCGTGAATACCTTTGTCACTAATTGCTATATTCTTTTAATGTCCTTCCTTTAATCAATATCCACCTTTTTCCTTTCAGTTCCCTTATCCTAAATCCCACTTTCAATATGAGATTTACAGCTCTTCCACCTGTGGCTTCTTTTTTACCTTTATGCAGCCTGACTAGATCACGAAAGTAATGTTACGGGCCGAGAGAAGGTTGTGACTCAAAGGCAGGATGAAAGCAACTGAGTAAACTTTATAACAGAACACACGTTTATATATAGATAAACTCCAGACAAAAAGGGCATACAAAACATACCAGGCAATTTCATGTTCAACCGAAAAACTCACCGGTTAACAATTAACGGTGAGAAAAACAGACGTTATTTCAGGTTCTTATCAGTGCGAGGGGAGAGCGAAGATACAAGGATAATACATACAAAAAATGAAATGTCGTTACTACGTACGATCGTGTGACACACGGTTGGTATAGTAAACAACCTGAAAGGATCCAGTTTCAGAATTCGTCCTGTCAAATTTTGCCATAAGCATTGCAAACAAAACTACATTCGTTCATTTTATGAGGTAATAGTACATATTGTGCATGCAATTTAGAAGTACATTTTGGAATACCTTTAAATTTGGAATTGAAATCTTTACGCTGTCAGTAAACAAATAAATATAACAATTTAATTCACTAATCTTACAAGTTTTTAATCCAATTTCGAGGTACGTTTGGGAATATCTTCAAATCTGTCGTCGAGTTGTTTACACTGTTAATAAGCAAAATGATACTTTTATCAGGATGTGTACGCTTACTTATCTCTTTTTATGATAATTAAAATCTCAATCCCTTTTTCGTTTCGAAACTTTAAAATAGCAAATTAGTTGGTATAAAGATTTGGAATATTTGAAATTCTTAGATAATTAAAAGAAGTAGATTAACAATCTATTTCTTTGGTCCTATTTTGTGCAAATGACATTTTACGTAATTTTTCACAAAAAGGAGTCATTTGTCAAAACCATTTACTGAAAAGCTGCATGTAGAGAATATGCATTATCCCTATTATTGAAAATATTTAATATAATTATACCATTTCATAGTACTTCCACAGCATTTCAGTCTTCTGCAAATTGGACGAAAACACTAGTAAGTTACTTTTTTTTTAAGGAATTACGATGAAAAAAAAAATAATTTTGTAATTCCGCAAATTATGTATGCAATCTGTAAGAGGGATTACGAATGAATCCAAAAAAGGCTCAAAATTTATTAATTTCTCGTCAATAAAGACTACTGTAATTCGGAATATTTAGGCCTAATGACCAATTAATTACTACTATCTTATTCATTTTATATATTCCTTTAATTCTATAGATATATTGAAAAAAAATACACTTATCATAGAGATTTTTCATTTAGAAGAGAAAGTCAGTTAAATACAAATAAGTAATTATGTTCAATATAAGCCATTCATTCGCATGGTAACCGTGCGTCATTTTATTCAAAGTCAGTTAAAAAGGTAAAAATAACTTCAATCAAAACATTTTCTTACTAACATGTTGACTTCTGGCGCAATATTGTAACCTATTCGCTGTCATGATCCCAGAGGTCGGTCGCAAGTTTTTAAATCATAGGATGAACTGGATCTATAAAGTTTTGGAATAAAGTTGGGTTGTTTATTCATTTCACTTTGTTATCTATAAAATTGCTTTCATTTGTATAGAATTATGCTTTACTTCTCTTGTTTACATACTTTCTTTTTCCTTGCAGAAGTCCTTTCAATATAAAGGCCCTAAAGGTTTAGTAACTATGGTTGTAGAATGGCCTTTAATAATAATAATAATAATAATAATAATAATAATAATAATAATAATAATAATAATAATAATTATAATACTAACAATAATAAAAACAAAAATAATAATAATAATAATAATAATAATAATAATAATAATAATAATAATAATAATAATAATAATAATAATAATAATAATAATAATAATAACAATAACATTTTAATCTATAAATTCTCTAAAAATTTAAAAGGTTAGAAACATGAACGTGTTGGATGAAGAAAATTCCTGAACAATGAAAACAATATGTGCTTACCAAAAATATATACCATTCATTATTATTATTATTATTATTATTATTATTATTATTATTATTATTATTATTATTATTATCCAAGCTACAACCCTAGTTGGAAAAGCAAGATGCTATAAGCCTAGGGGCTCCAACAGGGAAAAATAGCCCAGCGAGGAAAGGAAATAAGGAAATAAATAAATGGAGAGAACAAATTAACAATAAATCATTCTAAAATAAGTAACAACGTCAAAACAGACATGTCATATATAAACTATTAACAACATCAAAAACAAATATGTCATAAATAAACTATAAAAAGACTCATGTCCGCCAGGTTAACAAAAAAGCATTTGCTCCAACTTTGAACTTTTGAAGTTCTACTGATTCAACCACCCGATTAGGAAGATCATTCCACAACTTGATCACAGCTGGAATAAAACTTCTAGAGTACTGCGTAGTATTGAGCTTCGTGATGGAGAAGGCCTGGCTATTAGAATTAACTGCCTGCCTAGTATTACGAACAGGATAGAATTGTCCAGGGAGATCTGACTGTAAAGGATGGTCAGAGTTATGAAAAATCTTATGCAACATGCATAATGAACTAATTGAACGACGGTGCCAGAGATTAATATCTAGATCAGGAATAAGAAATTTAATAGACCGTAAGTTTCTGTCTAACAAATTAAGATGAAAATCAGCAGCTGAACACCAGACAGGAGAACAATACTCAAAACAAGGTCGAATGAAAGAATTAAAACACTTCTTCAGAATAGATTGATCACCGAAAATCTTGAAAGACTTTCTCAATAAGCCTATTTTTTGTGCAATTGAAGAAGACACAGACCTTATATGTTTCTCAAAAGTAAATTTACTGTCGAGAATCAAACCTAAAATTTTGAAAGAGTCATACAAATTTAAAGAAACATTATCAATACTGGATCCGGATGCTAAGGAGCCACCGTCCTTGACCTACTTACAATCATACTTTGAGTTTTGTTAGGATTCAACTTCATACCCCATAATTTGCACCATGCACTAATTCTAGCTAAATCTCTATTAAGGGATTCACCAACCCTAGATCTACATTCAGGGGATGGAATTGATGCAAAGAGAGTAGCATCATCTGCATATGCAACAAGCTTGTTTTCTAGGCCAAACCACATGTCATGTGTATATAGTATGAAAAGTAATGGGCCAAGAACTCTACCCTCTGGAACACCGGATATCACATTCCTATATTCACTATGGTGCCCATCAACAACAACTCGTTGAGATCTATTACTTAAAAAATTAATGATAATGCTAAGACACGACCCACCCACTCCCAACTGTTTCAGTTTGAAAACAAGGGCCTCATGATTAACACGGTCAAAGGCAGCACTAAAATCAAGGCCAATGATACGAACTTCCCGACCACAATCAAGGGATTTTTGTACAGCATTGGAGATTGTAAGAAGGGCATCACATGCTCCAAGGCCTTTACGAAAACCAAATTGCAAACTAGGGAATAGATGATTACCTTCAGCAAACCTATTAAGACGTTCAAAAACTTTAGATAATATGGGAGTTATGGAAATTGGGCGGTAATCAGTGGGACTTGAACTACCACAAACACATTTACATAGAGGAGTAACATTACCAATTCTCCAACTAGTGCTAAAAGCTCCTCTTCTTGCTAACTTGCGTAAAATAACAGATAACTTTGGAGCTAAGAAATCTGCTGTCTTTATAAAAAAAACAAAGGAAAAATACCATTTGGGTCTACACCTACATAAGCATCAAGGTTCACCAACAGAGCTTTAATCTCACGAGATCGAAAAGCTAAACTAGTTAGTTTAGCCTCAGGAAAACAGGAATGAGGAAGTTCAAGTTTTTCATTACTCTGTTTACTGTCAAAAACATCAGCCAAAAGGGTTGCCTTTTCCTTTGGACAGTGAGTGACTGAGCCATCTGGTTTAAGTAAAGGAGGAACTGTTGCATCTACACCGAAGAGTGCGGATTTATGTTCCTGAGTTGTACCAGAAAGTGTTTCTTTTATGGTTAAATTGTACTCCTTTTCAGTTGAGGCATAAACTCTCTGAGCAAAAGCTCGAAGCTGAGTATAGTTGTTCCAGGTCAAATCAGATCTGTTACCCTTCCAAAGTTGATAGGCCTCCTGCTTCTCCAAAAAAGCACGTCTACAATCATCATTGAACCACGGTTTGTCCTTCACTCGGTACCTTAGTACACGAGAAGGGATACGCCTATCAATTATATTGATTAGATTCTCATTCAAAGGGACAACAGGATCTACACTATTATATAATTGTGACCAATTCAAGCACAAAAGATCATGTAAAATCCCATTCCAGTCTGCTTGGGATTTCATATAAATTTTACAAGAATATGATATATCTATTCAGTTATTTACTTGTTAATATATATATATATATATATATATATGTATATATATATATATATATATATATATATATATATATATATATATATATTCTGTATTTATGTATAGTATTATTTATTTATTTATTTAATCTGCGTTCTGCTGCCATGCCAAACTATCGACAAACAACGAAGATGGAACATATCGTAACAAAAGGAATAAATGAAATGACTGAATGAAACATTGATTTGCAACAGCCAAATTCGCGTTTCTTACTTGGATTAATATAGTGAAAACCTCATAAAAAATAATCACAACAAAGGCATTCTCTTTATATATCCTTTAGATTATACTAATTGATAAATTAACTGAAAATTCTAAAAAAAAAAATATGTGCTAAGTTTCCTAGGATGCAAATGTATATATACACACTAAAATTATAATTGGAATTATATAATTTAAAATTCTTACACCTGAATTTCTTTAAGAACTATCCTGTTTTATAATAACTAAATTCCCCAGACCAAAATACAATGAATAAAGCCAGGACCACATCATTGCCAACACCTACGAGATCCTTTCCATATTTGGTATATGATAATCTGCCCTGCAAACGATGTATATCTTTATCTAGTTACAAGGTGTGATCAATAGACCTGAAATTCACTGTCTTTTACACGCCCTTGTGAAACTAATTAAATGAAAAAACATGATGGTAAGAAGTGGATCATATCTTTGGTAAATACGAGTTTCATCTCTTGCTTCGTGGAAAATGAGAAAAGTATTGCAACTGTCTTTTTTTATGGCAAGAGTATTTCATATACTGGATTCTTATTAATATTCATAAGAACAATCTAGTTATACTACATGACTCTACAAGTTAGTTAAAATATTCCCCAGATATCTGAAAAAAAAATACGAAAGATACCAAAATTTGTAAAATTATGGAAAAACAATCAGTTCGAAGTATAATACCACCAATAACTAATACATATCACACCATAAATATGAACAAACTCCATAAACCTTAAAATATATTCTTACGCTGAATCAAATTTCCTTTAGGATTTCTAACAGGAGACTTGGCGAAGGAGTAATGTTTCTTATATAATTGAGCTACAAAAGTAATGTCTCTCGAATAACTGATGGGATAACAATAATCTTATTCCATTAAGACGTTAAAGCCTCGTAAAGATGTTTACTTCACATGAGAAATTAAGGAGGGGAAAGCTGAATTCGGTTAAATGCAGTAAACTTTATGATCAGTCACATTTTCCAGACAAAGGGGCATTTACCCAGGTCGAAAAACAACGTCTAATTATATTGTAACATATTAACATGGCAGTGTTGTCTGAAAGTAGCTGTGTTTGCCGGATCAAATAAATATTTACTTCTTATTTGAAGAACAAATAAACGTTGCTCCTACGCAAATATTAGTTTGTCCATCGATATTGTTTCTTTCCTTTTGTGCACAAGAGCATAATACAAAATGAAAAAGCTTGAGATTTGTTTAATTATATTAAAACTCAGTGCGACCATTATTGACCTACTTAAGAAAGCCTCAGTACATTTTTTTTCATTGTAAACATAAATACGACTCATTCTGCACTGATTTATATTATCCAAATTGTAATGGTGTAACATTTCTATCAAAATACAGTCTCACCCTCTGCAAAAAGGGTAAAGAAGCTCTGTACTTGTTGAATGCATTCAATTACTCCAAGACGTGCATGCCAATTTGAATAATTCTATTTGCAATTCCTTGAAAAAATTAAGAGAAAAATCATTCAAATTATTTAGGCTTTTGCTTTACCAATTTTAGTAATTCTACTTGCAATTTCTTGAAAAAAAATTCAGAAAAAAATAATTCAAATTATTTAGTCTTTAGCGTTACCATTAAGTTCATGAAACAGTAAGAATCAAGGTAATTCACATCTACAACACATTTTCTCAATAAAGATATGATTTTACTTCATCTTCACATACTGAAGTAAATCATGCTTAATTCAACCTTCTTTGATACACACACTCACACACACACACACACACACACACACATACACACATATATATATATATATATATATATATATATATATATATATATATATAAATATATATATATATATATATATATATATATATATATATACATATATATATATATATATATATATATATATATATATATATATATATGTGTGTGTGTGTGTGTGTGTGTATATACATATATATATATATATATACATATATATATACATATATATATATATATATATATATATATATATGTATATATATATATATATATATACATATATATATATATATATACATATATATATATATATTTATATATATATATATATATATATATATATATATATATATATATATATATTTAAATATATATATATATGTATATATATATATATATATATATATATATACATATATATATATTTATATATATATATATATATATATATATATATATATATATATTTATATATATATATATATAAATATATATATATATATATATATATATATATATATATATATTTATATATATAAATATATATATATATATATATATATATATATATATATATATATATATATATATATATATATATATATGTAAATATAGGAACAGGTGTACTGAACTTAGGGAAACCACTGAAAAATTGTTTTCTCACCAAAACAAATTATGATTTTTATACCAGAACTAAGGGAACTGAAAACAAAGAAAAACAACGTGTCAGAAAACATCATTACATAGACTCTATCTGCTCTCTTGTTAAAAGAGACGACTTTTATAGCTATCTACTTAAGTCAAAACTAACAAGAGCGGATTTTTTTTTTTTTTACATTTTGTTGTTGTTGACTAGATCAGCATAGTCTTAATTCATAGTTCATTTGCAATTAATTTCTTCAACTTTGTTAATTACTTTCCTTTCATTTATTTTCTTCCATTTCTTCCATGGTTCAGTCTATACTTTCTTTCTATTTCGTGCTTGATTTTTTCCTCGGGATTATTGAATTTTGTTTTTTCATCTAAAGCTCCAGCTCGTCTTGCATTAATAATAATAATAATAATAATAATAATAATAATAATAATAATAATAATAATAATAATAATAATAATAATAATAATAATAATAATGATAATAATAATAATAATGAAAAAGAATGTATCATTTTATGGATGTCGCAGTCTCAAGAGAGGAAGATTAGGAGAGATAAACAAAGTGAGAAGTACCATGACCTAAGAGTTGAATTGAGGCATCTAAGAGGCATGGAAGTGAAGGAACTTCCCATAATCAACAGAGCACTGGGTACAATACCAAAATCCTTAAACAGGAACCTGGATAGATTGGAACCCAAAATGTAAAACAAGGTTAACATATTTAAACCTTGATGCAGAAGATCTTACTAGTAAAATCCACTCACACATTGAGGAAAGTGATGGATTCTAATGAAAACTAGGTTTAGCCCGGAATCCCATAGTGTAAACTATCATTCTGATGAGTGAGACATAAAAAAAATTAAAGAGAATGTATTCAAATATGGGAGAAAAAGAAGCATCACATGTTATAAATTTTGTGAAATACATCAAGCTATTAGGTCATAATACTTCTGTCACCTTTGAAATAACTTTCATAAAAATCTATGGAAAATTTGAAACGATGCCACTTAAAATTTAGAAATAATTATGTTGAAAAAAATACAAGTAAAAGTTCAAGTATTTGTCATGTAAATATGGTAAAATCTTCACCCCAAAAAACTATTGACTAAATCGTTTTTGTTACAGACTTCTTTACAAAAAGCAAGGAAATTGAAAAAGTTTCAATTAATGTATTTTTAAATTTTAATATTCTACCAAGTTAATTGCCAATTCATACTGGTTCACTACTGTAATCCCATACCAGCTTGTGATCCCTATGACAGCCCCAGATTTGTAAGGTCAAGTCAATGCTTATCTCCTTCCTAAACCGGATTGATTGATTTTCCCGTAATCCGGATAGGGGGAATACCTCGTTTGAATAATCACTTTACACAATGAACAAAAATTCATAGTTATTTTACACGTCACCAAAGCATTTAGGGACCAGTAAAGCAAGGATCGGATATATCATTGTAATTGTGTGGTCATGATTTAATTTCCTTGTCCAAGAAGTAAACTATTCTAATGGCAGAACAAAATTACAAGATAAATTACAAGCGATTATATCAGAGAAGTGAGAAATATGATAATATAAACAAAGAAACGAAACTTTCAATTATTTGAACACAAAGATCGAAATATATGCTTAGCAAAGGAACGTTATTTTTTCACTTTTCCTTAGAGAAATCTTCATAAAAAGAATAAAATAAGCAATACATTAACTAATGTTTTAGAGTTGTGAGACCTAATACCATTAATCTTGACAATCAATGAGAGATGATGCAGTATAATATATGACTAAACATGTATAGTAAAGCAAAAGAAGAAAACATTTTCCACTAAATCTATCCTAAAATAAGTTTCCTTTAACCAAAAATGAATAAATATGATGAAATATACATTCTATTTCTACATTATTTCTGTACACTATTTATTACCCATTAAATCGGGATGATATATTCTATACAGGGAACCCAACTAGGATGTATTTCTACTTGTAGACCTAAGAGCATGAAGTTGATTTTTTTTTCAATTATGGTGACATGAAGTGCTTCCATCACGCCCAAAATTGGGACGATGAAAGAGCTTTGGTTCCTAGAACAGTCATTTGTAGTTAGGATTCCTTAGCAAAAAATAAGATAGGAATGATTAGGTTACATTTAGTTGGAAGCAACATCAGTTTTTAGTTTTCAACTGGAAAATATAACCGCCGTCTGAGGGTAATGTACTGTTTTTTTTTTATCTCTGCAAAATGTACACGAGTAAGTCCGTCTTAAACACGACCAAACGTTCAATCTTGTTTAAAAAGTTGAATAAACGCTCGGTTTATTTGTATGATCAAACTTTGGTTTCATCGTATGTGAAAGAAAAAAAAAGTATGGTTCTACGTGAGGTTTTCAGCTATTTAATAAATGATCCTTTGTTTTATCAGTCAGAGATAATTTAAGGTTCACAGCCATATAAATATAAAAAATCTACAATATACACAATACATATGATTTTCATACGCTGAGTGAAATTATAAATTTTCAGATATTGCGTGAAAAGTGATCATCAAATGAAAAAAAGACAGGGATAGAGAATAGTAGCCTGAACTGAGAATTATTTTGTACAATATTCCTTCACCTGAACTGAATCATTAATACCAACGCATCAAAACTCATTACACACATTCTTTCATCAACCTACCCAGTGCTTCATAAGCTTTTTATCATTCTTCAAACATAATCCAACCATTTCAAAAAATTTTCTTCACTCATCATGTTCAAAACGCGTTCAAAATATCGACATTTTCTTGATAATTATCAACGTTGGTTCTGTTCAGAACTGAGAAGAGAGGCCACTAAGGAAAAGATAAGAGACATTCAGAAAATATGACTTTAAAATAGATATATAAATAGATATATGACAATTATAAGTATATCTTCAATGATCTCAATAATATGTGTCGAATCATAGATGAGTTTTTATTTGCTGAAAAACATACGCACACGCGCGTGCACGCACACACAGACACGCAATATATATATATATATATATATATATATATATATATATATATATATATATATATATATATATATATATATATATTTAAATTATATATATATTATATATATATATGTATATATATATATATATATATATATATATATATATATATATATATATATATATATATATATATACATCATACCTACGGAAACGATTTTCCCAAAGACCACGTTAAACAAAATTAATCAAATAGCAGACTTTTTGATACAAGCAATTATCAGTGATAAATCTCAGTTACTCGTATGTGATTACATATTACAAATTTGTTAATTACTATCAAATTAACAGGATTTAGAGCAAAGTCCCGAAAAGCTCCAAACAATAATTGATTAAATTAATAAATCATTCTATAATCAGCCCGTTTAGGGGTAAATTACCATTAATTAATTTTATCATAATTGCTTATTCAACCATTTGTTTCGATAAATGCATTCCAACCACTAGCAACAACATAAGTGGCTTTATCTACCCTATTTAAATTCTACTCCCTCGAACCAGATCACTTAGATCTGTTGCAATTTCTGAAATGTCTGGAGGGATCTAGCAGTCATTGAAGATCACCTTCCGAATACCTTATACAGCATATAAAATGTATCTTATACTCGGGGGCCATTTATGTCTAAGCCTACAATACATCTATAAATGTATTATCATCAGCAATATCATAACCATAAATTATTACACCTAGGAAGCACAAAACTTAATGCTCGATGAAGAGATAAACATAAGTGAAAAATGCAAGCGTATGTATAAGATAATATATATATATATATATATATATATATATATATATATATATATATATATATATATATATATATATATATATATACAGTATATATATGTATATATATATATATATATATATATATATATATATATATATATATATACATATATATATATATACATATTTATATAATATATTTATATATATACATATTTATATAATACACACACACACACATATATATATATATATATATATATATATATATATATATATATATTCATATATATTTATATATAACACAGACATACATACACGCACACACACACACATATATATATATATATATATATATATATATATATATATATATATATATATATATATAATATATACATATATATATATATATATATATATATACAGTATTATATATATATATATATATATATATATATATATATATATATATATATATATATACAGTATTATATATATATTTATATTTATATATATATATATATATATATATATATATATATATATATATATATATATATATATATATATATATGCACGTTGCACGGTTTAAGGACTATATAAAGAAAAGCATATACTTTTTAATAAATAATAATCGTCTGAGTGTGTTTTCACACAAGTGAACTCAAGAGCTATCAAAAGCTATTCACTCGGCTTAAGTTCTAAGAAAATATCTCCTGGAGTCATTTATCAAAAGTGGAAAATAAAGATTATAAAAAATGTTAATATTTGAAGCATATCGAAAGTTAGCATACGTGTTCATTATTACCATAATCGCTTGAATCTCTCTCTCTCTCTCTCTCTCTCTCTCTCTCTCTCTCTCTCTCTCTCTCTCTCTCTCTCTCTCTTTATATATAAATGTATATATATATATATATATATATATATATATATATATATATATATATATATATATATATATATATATATATATATATACAGTTTATATAATATATATGTATATATATATATACAGTTTATATAATATATATATATATATATATATATATATATGTGTGTGTGTGTGCGTGTGTGTGTGTGCGCGTGTTTGTGTGTGTGTATGTGTGTGTGTGTGTGATTAATGATTGGGAAAGATATTTAGTTTGAAAAAGTAAAAGAAAAAATAACCAAAAAGAAACATTTAAAAAACAGGTAACGAATAAATAGCCCAAATGAAAAACAAAAATAAACCGCCTTCAGTGGAAGGAGATATTTCCTCAATAAAAGAAAAATAAAATCGTGGAATGGCCAAACTTCTGGAACTTGAATTCCATTTGCATTGAATCAACCATATTCTAACCAAACCACCCACCCCAAAACGCCCACACCACCACCCTGGAAACACCCACAACCACACCCACACGGACCCTTGCGGATGCTTATCTGCTTCCCAAACTATAACTGTTGTTTTCGAAATCTGGTTACGAGGAAGACCTCGTTTAGCAGCTCATTTGCAGCGACGTAAGTGCCCGAGTAGTCATTAAGGCCGAAATTCACTTTCTTTTTCCACGTCGTTGTAACCCATAAGGACCCGAGAAACACGACTGCGGGAGATGCTCCAGAGATCGTCTTCTTCAAGGCTAATGGCAGCGTTTGCTTTCGCAGGAATTCACGTCAAAAAATGCGAAGAGGAGGAAGCAATGTTATGATGGAAGCGGGAGACCCGCTGAGTTGGGAAAACTCGTAATGTTTACGGCAGAGTTCATTTACTAAGATAACTGGAGAGGGGTGAAGGGGGTTCTACTACTTGAATGAGGATAATAGCTTGTTTTTATCAGATAAAAGCATCCATGTCTTTTCTAATAACAAAGATAAAAATGATTTCCTTTTTGGGTAAAAGTATAATCATCATTCATCAAGAAGAGGAATGTCTTCAGTCATAACACTTTGGATAAAACACTCACGCCGCATAGTTTACATTTCCTTATTCTATTCAAACGGATACTTTCAGAAACAAACGTTTATTTCCTCCGGGAACTGCAAAAATATTATCATTTTAGGAAGGATACTCGATGAAGTATTGTTTCTTATGACTGTGAGGATAAGGTATCTAATACTTCTCTTATGGCTGAAATGGAATGTCTCTCGTTACAAATATAGGGATATCCTTGGGGGGGGGGGGGGGTTGCTTTTATTTTTTTTTTATTTAAAGTATTATCAAGATGAAATCGTATTGATGATTTCATACTTATAGCTTACAATATTCTCACATAATAATCATCTGAAATATTAAGGCAGAGTTTATCTTCACTGAAAAATATCTTTTATGTTTGGATTTGGATGTAGGCCTATGTGGTTTTGATTCTTAACGATGCTCTTAAAAATTTAAAAATTACAAGTTTTACTTATTTGAGATATAATACAAATGTTTGGTTTGACAGAAAAAAAAACAAAGTAATTTTTTTTATTGTAAAGCACTTTTGTAGACCTTAATAAGAACAATCTAATATAGATGGCTGATATGAAGATCAGACAATTTATTAGACATAATATTATTGTTCCTACAATGTTAAAAAGTAACGAAACAGCAACTATGCAATTGATACAAATCTTACGAAGGAGCTATCTTGAATTACCTAAGATATATAGTTCTCCTCAAGTACACAAAACATGGAATAAAACTATAAAAGCAAACAATCAAATACTCGCCTAATATTCTCATCTTATAAATAAAGGGATAGATTAATTAAAAAGAATTCTATTCTTCTAGGTAGAAAATAAGACCACTTGCAAGTCAGTTCTAAATCTATTTTTTTTTTTTATCTTTTTAACTCGAGCCAGTTTTAATTACCAATTGCAGTTCGCCCTTTGTTCCCTGTAATCCTCAATTACTCCTCAATTATCATTCTAATAGAAATGTTATCAACTGCAATTTCCTTTTCAATAACACTCCATTTCACAGACTAGACATAACACAGACTTGTTTCCTCCATCTATCAAGACTTCACCATAACGACAGCGCAAAGACGATTCAAGAACATTCTACGTCCTACCATGGTAAAATAGATGTCAGATCCTTCGCAGGATACATTAGCCTTCGGGCATTTTCTGCAAACCTTTTAGCACCTTTGAAGGAGACTTCCAATTGAAACATATCTTGTCGTCGATTTTTACAGCCTTGTAATATAATATTCACCTTAGGAATACCTACCCATTACAATAGAGTTTCTTTCATGTGTACGCTGAATAGTTTACCTAACATATGTGAAGAACAAAACATCATCATGAATTAAGTTTCTTGAAATGTATTAGAAATATGAAGCCGAATGTTGAAGGATATTTTATTTTTACTAATATTATTCCAAACTAGTGTACGCCATCCGTAAAAAATGGCAGATAATATTTAGAGATTCAACCATTCCCAACCCTCCCCTAACTACATCAAGCTGGTTCGGAAATTTTTGAGAGATTGTGATTTCCGAGTGTACTTTTAAGGGGTACCCCCCCAACATGGTATGACTATATATATATATATATATATATATATATATATATATATATATATATATATATATATATATATATATATATATATACATATATATATATATATATATATATATATATATATATATATATATATATATATATATGTGTGTGTGTGTGTGTGTGTGTATGTATGTATGTATATCCAGAAACTCACTCTTTATTATATAGGTGAAGATGAAAGCACATTCTGATAGAATAATCCCAAGATACCAAAAAGAAAATATATATATATATATATATATATATATATATATATATATGGATAAATTATTTAGCCATTAAACACACGCATACATATGATCTTATGACATGTTAAAATGAGGACAAGAACCTTATTTTATTAATAACAAGATGTTTCTCTACCGAGAACCTTGGTGTCAGGGTTCGATTCCCTGGCAAGGAGAGAGAATATATGTAGGGTCCTGTGTTCAACGTTGTCTCAGATAGAAAAGAGCTTACAACTAACAACTACAAAACTTATCCAAAGAATGTAGCTTCTCGCCATAATGACATCAGTACTGCACTATATGAATAAATAAAAAAAAAAAGTTACATATGTATGTCAGAATTTAATAAAACTAATCGACATAGATTAATTGACTAAATCATAAAGTTGCAATTGTATGCATACGTAAATGTACGTCCATATCCTATGTAAAATACTTCACTCACACCAAATATAGTTATGTATATGCGTTCATTACATTAGGAAAGCGAAATGTATATATGCAATTTATATACAATATGCAAAACTATGCTGTAAACTGAAATAAATGTTCATGTATGAACATAATATACTTTCCGTACCTTGAAATTTCTGTATGTAAACTGTGTGTGTATATATGCACACAATGTCGAAATGACGCCTGCAATGAATGTATACAGCAAGTAAATATATGAAAACTGTCTGAACAACTGTCTGTATTGGCATAACAGTCACTGAGGAGCGCCGTGACA
>NC_090741.1:75702380-75704880 GCF_036898095.1 Palaemon carinicauda | reverse complement strand
CTCCTTTAAGTCTTCAGTCGTAAGCTCCTCCCTGTGCTCCTCGATAAGGTTATGGACGTCAGCCTCATCGACAACAAGCCCCATAGACCTCCCGATTGAAATTATTTCCTCAACATCACCCTCAGGGGCAGGATCATCAACAGCCTCGTCTTCGGTTGAGGGATCGAAACCTTCAAAGTGTTGTTCTGCTACAACAGCTGGCCACAGTTTCTTCCATTAGGAGTTCAAGGTGCGCCGTGAAACCTCATTCCAAGCTGTGTCGATCGTCTTCAGGCATTGAATGATGTCAAAATGCCCCTTCCAAAATTCACGGAGGGTGAGTTGAGTGCTTTCGGTCACTTCAAAGCATCTTATGAACAGATGCTTCGTGTAAAGCTTTTTGAAGCTGGCAATCACTTGCTGGTCCATAGGCTGGAGGAGAGGGGTGTTGTTTGGTGGCAGATAGAGAACCTTAATGAAGGAGAAGTCAGGATGAATGATATCCTCGAGGCCTGGAGGGTGAGCAGGGGCATTGTCCAATACCAGGAGACATTTCAGAGGAGGATCGTTCTCTTCTAAATAGTTCTTGACAGCAGGACCGAAGCAGATGTTTATCCACTCAATAAATATGGTCCTCGTGACCCAGGCCTTAGCATTAGACTTCCAAATTACTGAGAGCCTCTCCTTCGTGATATTTTGTGCCTTGAAGGCACGAGGATTTTCTGAGTGAGGTATACCAGTAGGGGCTTATTTTTTAAGTACCCACTAGCATTTGCACAAAATGCGAGCGTAAGTCTGTCCTTCATCGGTTTATGGCCAAGAAGTTTCCTTTCTTCAGCTATGATGTATGTATGGCGGGGCATTTTCTTCCAGAAAAGGCCAGTTTCATCACAGCTAAACACTTGCCGAGGAATGTAGCCTTCTCTGGAAATTACGTTCTCAAATTTCTTGATGAATTCATCTGCTGCTTTCTTGTCAGAACTGGCCGCCTCTCCATGCCTGATGACTGAGTGGATACCAGTCCTCTTCCTAAACCGATCAAACCACCCATGAGAAGCCTTGAACTCTTTGGGGAGCTTGCTGCGACGTTCCTTCGCCTCCACCGTCTCTCTGGGCTTCCACGAGATCGGCAAAGATGGCCCTCGCCTTGTGCGAAATTACTGATTGCGGTAGTGTATCAACAGCGATTTCCTTCTCTTTAATCCACAGAAGAAGGAGTCTCTCCATCTCATTGTTGATTGAGGTCCTTCAACTGGCAAGGACACTCATGCCTTTAGAAGACTTACTTGCTTAATGGCTTCCTTATTCTTCATAACTGTACCAATCATAGATTAGTTACGGCCATACGTACTAGCAAGGGTAAGGATGCGTATGCCTTCTTCATATTTCTTTATGATCTCAGCTTCGTTTCAATAGTTATCATCTTCTTACTTATGCCTTTAATATCACTAGCAATCTTGGGACCCATGGCTAACGAATTAAGTTATAATTAAGCACTATAATGCACAAAAAATACGATATCGCAAGCACTCACGCGAGCTCAAGTCTTTACGAAACGCACACGAGATTCTGAACTGAGCGCGTGTATGAACAAAGAGAGAGAGAGGCAGCATCTCTCTCAGGCATTGTGGGAGGGATTTCGGCCAATAGCATATCGGCATCTTAGTGAAGCCGTGATGCCGACCAATAGCAGACCAGCTTCTTAGTGACGTATGCAGTGACGTATGAGCGTGGTGGTAAGCTAGTGACTTGCACAGTCGTACGCGTAGAAACCGACAAGTTTGAGTTTCCGAATTTGATGCCGTAAGGTGGGGGAAAATGTCGTAATGAGGGGACGAAAAACATTGTATTCCACACCGTATCGTGAAAAAAACATAAGCTGGGGACGCGGTATCCCAGGGGGTCTAATGTACTTATATATATATATATATATATATATATATATATATATATATATATATATATATATATATATATATATATATATATATATATTAAATAAATAAATATATACATATATATATAAATATATATATATATATATATATATATATATATATATATATATATATATATATATATATATATAATGGAATTAGGAATCATCCCAACCAAAATCTCCCAGAACTGTCAACATGAAGCAATTCACAGCAACACTCGAGCGAAACGCCCCAAAAGCACAGATGACCCATAACGATGCTGATTATGAGTTGCGAGTTGATGACGAGTTCCGAAAGAAAGGCGGAGAGGACGCTGGGAAGATAATGAATGACTTCTCTTAATTATCGCTGCCGTGCTTTTACTCTTGCCCAATGAGCTGCTTAACGAGCTCTGCATTGGGGGAAGCTTCTCAAGAAAACTTATCGGTCATTGTTGCGAAGCTCAGTTGGCGACAAGAGGGAAAACAACGCCTTCATTAAGAGAGATTGTACTTATGAGATGCAGGGGAAGGAAAAAGATTTTCTTTGATGCAGGAAATATATAAGTATGCAATTGCTTTTTGTTATTATTAGGATGATTA
>NC_090741.1:75682380-75699880 GCF_036898095.1 Palaemon carinicauda | reverse complement strand
TACAACAAAAGTGTCCCGTAAATTGCATGCGCTTGGGTCACTAATATTTAATTACTCCTCCTCATCATGATTCAATTATCATTGTTCCAAAAATGGTGACCAAAAAGGTGAAATTATAGTTTATAAAACAGGTCAAATCCCAGTGGTCCTAGGTCAGGTGAATAATGCGCTAGACTCCTTTTTTCAGTAATTTTCACCCGTGGTTGTCAAGGAGCATCCAGAATGCTCGTTCATTGTTATTGTTTATACATCTTACAATTTTTTATGTACAATATACTATCATTAATGGGAGCCTTTTAAGTTATTTGCCATAGCTGAGCTGGTATTGTTATACAATGCTTCGGTATCTGCTGGACAGTCAAATATTCATTATCTAAAGCCATATAGTAAATGGTATCCACTTATTCATAAGATGTTATTATTCCTTGCCGTTCCAAATGAAAAGTAATTTCTAGTGTTGCGTTGCCCTGCTTCAATTCAGTAAGAGTATTGACCATTTCTTCATGGAACTCCTATGGGGTTACACTCTCTCTCAGTTTGTATTTATTCACAGTGCAGAGTTTTTTTTTATGGTCGATTTCTTTTGGCCCTCATTTGAAACTAGTGCCTATGACTTGGGACTTTTAAGAACTTCACCTAATAAGCGAAAATATCAAGTTTTCATATAAAGTCTTATAAGTTGTTGCCTCGGAAACTAGATAGCTAATCCAGCAACTTTCATCAAAAGAGGTAACACTGTCAGGCCACGCACAAACTGGCTGCCCTTCAGGTTACTTACAATAAAGATGGATATTCCGTCAAACAACTTACATCAACAGTGAGTAGAGCGTTAGGTTATTTAAATCAAAGTAGATAGGCTATCAAGTTGCTTACATTAAAGGGATACAGCTCATTATGCTCTTTACATCCAAATAGGTACTCCAAAACACACATGACAATAGCGACACCCCATCAAGGGGCGTAAGACCACTTACTTCAATAGTGGGTAGCCTGGTCGGCCACTTTCTGTAACAAGTACAGAAATTTATTATTCATTATATCAGTAAGTCATCAGAGCTTTCTTTTGTTTCCTATCTACCTGACTTCTAGAAAATCCCCTTTCCAAGTGACAAAACTAAAGATTCTACTGGGGTAGAAAATTATAATTTTCTCGCTCATTCTTTTTCAATCTTCATTTTAGTTTGGGCATTACTTTGTGACCCATCAATCTTCGAACAGAATAACACTAATTTGGCAGTCCAGTGTTTACTTCCCCTTTCATATAACTAGATATTGATAAAAAAAATGCCAATTCTTTGATGTAAAATATCTACACTATAAACTCACCCGTCATAATTATCAAGACGCGGAATTTCCAAAATAAATATAAGATCGAACTGAATTTCCACAAAATGGATATCCGGATAGATATTCACAGACAACTGGGAATAGAACAATTGAAACCACCATGAATTGTCCCAAAACGTTATTATTTTCTCGTTCGGAATACATTAGTGAAAAGATAAAGCCAAGATTTTAGATACCCAAATAGTTTTATATCTTATATAAAGAGTTTCATTTACAAATCCGAAAATGCCATGTTATTAGATTTTGTTTCTTAAAAAAAATCTACTAGTGAGCTGTTGTGATCATTATCATCATAATCATTAGGTTTTCTTTTCAATAATGTTAATAGTAGTTAGAATCATAACCTTCTTAGAAGCTGCTATAGTAGAAATGTCAAATTTAATAGTAATTTTCATACATAAAACAATAAAAAAAAATATCCTGTTCAATCTATTACATTACCTGTTCGATCTAGGATTGTGATTGTTTTGGTCACATTTTAGATAAAAATAATATTTCTTTACGTGATAATGCTAAATACACACACATCTACCATTGACATCACAAATACCCCCAACATTCCCACAACATCAGGTCTTTCAAATAATCGTTAACATTATGGTCTACATGAATTTCCATCGCTACTTCTATCACATGAAGAGAATTTCATTATCGCCATCACTATAACTACCCAGATACCATCATCATAACAACAGAACAATTATTATTAACAGCTCTACTACCCACCCATTATCAGAACCATACGCAAACATTGTAGCTACCAACGCACACTCCTATTCCAAATACGCCTACAAAAAAACTCACCTTCATTTAACACATATCCTAATCATCTTCAAAAGCCATGATATATTAGTATATCTACAACCCTGCCACTAGCATCACTAATTGAATAACAACAACCTCTACCATCCCCATCATCAACAGATTACCATACCACATCATCACCATCCTTCCATCCTAGGATAGCACAACGACAACTACCAAAGATAATAACTAAATGGGAAAGTGATGGATGTCCAACTAAAATGTTATAAAAGCTGTCTAAAAATATTGCAAGTTTGCTCAATGTTTTTGATAAAGGTTTCAGAAATGTTAACTATTTCAATTATGAAAATTGTGTATTGCGGATGCCCTCTTTATAAATTAAAGCTGAAATATACGAAGAACATATAACATACAAATGACTCCAAGAACGAAAAATACAATTCAATTAACGAAATTCGTTAAGTAGCTTTCGGAGCTAGGACCATGGAGACTAAAGATGAAAGAGAAAATAATGATATCACTTAGGGCAATAAGGATTCTAAATTCCTTATACTATTGACAAAGTCAGAGAGAGAGAGAGAGAGAGAGAGAGAGAGAGAGAGAGAGTGAGAGAGAGAGAGAGGAGAGAGAGATACGGAAAATCTCAATCATTAGTATTAAAGAGGAAGGTGCAAAAATGAAAGAGGAAGGACATAAGGTTGACATAATGTCCCAATGAGGGAAGGCACCTTCCAAATTGAAAGTCACAAGAGGAAAGACTCAAGTTTTACTTGACGTAAGTGGAAGACTATTACATTAAATGTCAAAAATGGTAGGCCACCGAAAGACTTCGTGTCTAAAGAGTAAGGCTCATTTAAGACTGAATATCAACAAGAGGAAGAGCCCTTTAAGAGTGGATATTATAAGAAGCAGGACTTTTCCAGTTGGAATGTCACAATAGGAATGACCCTTCAAGATTGGATGTCACTAGAGGAATCATCCTTCAAGATTGAATGTCACAACTATACCATATCTTTATCATAAAATCATAAAAAAAAAAATAAAGAAACATTCTCAGAAGTTTTAGGCCTCACCCGGAAAAGCATTCCCTGAAAAAAAACAAGAATTGCATTACTTTACAACAAAAGTGTCCCGTAAATTGCATGCGCTTGGGTCACTAATGTCTAATTACTCCTCCTCATCATGATTCAATTAATCATTGCTCCAAAAATGGTGACCAAAAAGGGTGGAATTTAGTTTATAAAACAGGTCAAATCCAGCATCCAGAATGCTCGTTCATTTTCATTAATGTTTAAACATCTTGAAATTCTTATGTACAATACACTATTAATAATGGGATTCTTTTAATACATTTATCATAGATGAGCTTGCACTGTTACACAATGCTTCGGTATCTACTGGACTGTCAAATGTTCATTACCTAAAGCCATATCATAAATGGCATCCACTTATTCAAAAGATGTTAATATTTCTTGACGTCCCGAACAAAAGTAATTTCTAGTGCTGCTCTACTCTGCTTCAATTCAGTAAGTGTGTTGACCATGTACTTCATGGAACTCCTATGGGGTCACACCCCTCACTTATTTGTTAAATATTCACAGTCCAGAGGTTTTTTATGGTCGACTCATTTGGGCACCATTTGAAATTAGTGCATTCGGCTTGGGACTTTTAAGAACTTCACTTACACTGTAATAAACGTAAACAAGTTTTTGTATAAAGTCTCATAAGTTATGGTATAAAGTGACATCAAATAAGTTTACCTACATTCCTATTTTTCTGGGCGACCGATAAGGGGTAAAATCAATCTGTAAGTTAAGAGCTGACTTTTTTGGCCTATGTAGCCTTCACTGTGGACTCATTACTCCTTACAATAAAACCCTACGGGAATGTACAAAGGTTATGATACTTACTATTTTGGAGGAGGGCTGCAAGCCCCTTGATTGCAAACTAAACTACTTTAACTTTATATACAAATTCTGTTTTCAAGAAAATTAAGTTGTGAACGGGTCATCTATCAGGATAAGAAAAGCGTATATCCACCAGGGCCTCTTACATCGAAAGCAGACAACCTATCCGACTACATACAACAAAAGAGCAACTTACGTCTAAACCTAGGTAGCCAATCATTCATCTTTCCTCAAAAGAGGTAAGCTTTGCCAGACCACACGTAAGTTGGCTGCCCTGCAGGTTACTTACATTAAAGGTAGATATTCTATCGAAACAAATTACATTAAAATTGAGTAGCATGTCAGGTTGTTTAAATCAAAATCGGATAGGCTACCAGGTTGCTTATAGCAAAGGATACAGCCCATCATGCAATCCAAAACACATTCGACGATATCGACACCCCGTCAAGACCCCGTAAGACCACTCTACTTCAAAAGTGGGTAGCCTGGTCGGCCACTTTCTGTAACTAGTACAGAAATTTATTATTCCATTATATCAGAAGTCATCAGAGCTTTCTTTTGTTTCCTATCTCCCTGACCTTTAGAAAATCCCCTTTCCAAGTAAGAAAACTAATGATTCTACTGGGGTAGAAATCCAAATTTTCTAACTAATACTTTTTCAATCTTCAATTTAGTCTGGGCATTAGGTTGTGACCCATCAATCTTCGAATAGAATAACACTAATTTTGGCTGTCCAGTGTTTAATTCCTCTTTTCGTTATAACTAGATATTAATGAAAAAAAGGGCTAATTCTTTGATGGAATATATCTACACTATAAACTCACCCGTCATAATTATCAAAGACGCGAATTTCCAAAATAAATTTAAGATCGAACTGATTATCCTCAAAATGGATACCTGGATAGATATTTAACAAACAGCTGAGAAAGGGAACAATTGGAAACCACCATAAATAGTCCCAAAACGTTATTATTTTCTCGTTCGGAATACGTTAGTGAAAAGATAAAGCCAAGATTTTAGATACCCAAATAGTTTTTATATCTTACATAAAGAGTTTCATTTAAAAATATTCTTCACTTCACAATCGCTTCTTACATCAAAACATTTTCATCATCCGAAAATGCCGTGTTATTACATTTTGTTTCTTAAAAAAAAAAAAAAAAAAAAAAAATAAAAATACACATTCTGTTGAGCTGGTTGTGATCATTACTATCACAATCTCTAACATTTTTTTTTCTTGTCAATAAAGTTAATAGTAGTTAGATCATCATAAACCTTCATAGAAGCTGCTATAGTAGATAATGTCAAGTTTTAGTAGTAATTTTCATACATAAAAACAAACAAAAATATCCCTCTTGAATTTGTTAAATTTCCTGTTCTATCTGGGATTGTGATTTTTACGGTCACATTTTAGATTAAAAGAATATTTCTTTACGTGATAATGCTAAACACACACACACATCTACCATTAACATCACGAATACCCCCAACATCCCCCACAACATCAGGGTTTTTCAAATAATCGTTAACATTATGGTCTACATGAATTTCCATCGCTACTTCTATCACATGAAGAGAATTTCATTAATGCCATCATTACAAAAACCCAGATATCACCATCATAACACAGAACTATTATCACCCCAAGCTCTACCACCCACCCACTATCATCACCATACGCAAACATTGTAGCATACCAACGTACACTCTTATTTCAAATATACCTACAAAAAAACTCACCTTCATTTAACACATATCCTAATCATCTTCAAAAGCGATACTATATCAGTAGATCTACAACCTCGCCACTAGCATCTCTGATTAAATAACAGCAACCTCTACCATCCCCATCATCCACAGATTACCACAACCACACCATCACCATCCTTCCATCCTAGGATAGCACAACAACAAATACCAAAGATAATAACTAAATAGAAAGGTGACAGATGTCCAACTAAAATGTTATAAAAGCTGTCTAAAAATATTGCGACTTTGCTCATGTTTTTGATAAAGGTTTCAGAAAAGTTAACTATTTTAATTTATGTAAATTGTGTATTGTGACTGCGCTCCTTTTAAAGAAAAAGCTGGAATATATAATGAACATATAAATATACAAATGACTCCAAGAACGAAAAATATAATTCAATTAACGGATTCGTAAATTAACTTTCGAAGCTAGCCTCATCGAGACTAAAGAGGAAAGAGGAAATAATGATATCACTTAGGAAATAATGAAGGGTTCTAAATTCCTTACTTTATAGACAAAGACTAAAAGAGAGAGAGAGAGAGAGGAGAGAGAGAGAGAGAGGAGAGAGAGAGGAGAGGAGAGAGAGAGAGAGAGAGAGAGAGAGAGAGAATACGGAAAATCTTCGTCATTAGTATTTAAGAGAAAGGTGCAAGATTGAAAGAAGAAGAACAGAAGATGAAAATAATGTCCCAATGATGGAAGGCACCTTTCAAATTAAATTGACATAAGTGGAGGACTTCACTAAAATTAAATGTTAAAAATGGTAGGCCCCCACAGACTTTGCGTCTAAAGATTAGTGCTCCTGTAAGAGGAAGACCCCCTTCCGAATTGAATATTATAATAGGCAGGACCCTTCAAGATTGAATGTCACAATAGGAATGACCCTTCAAGATTGGATGTCACTAGAGGAATCACCCTTCAAGACTGAATGTCACAAGAGGATATCTTCAAGATTGAATTTTCACAACAAGAATAACCCTTCAAGATTTAATGAAACAAGAGGAAGACCATTTCTTAAACAGGTCTCTCAAAAGAAAGGACCTTTTGGTATCGAATGCTACGAGAAATTGGAAAGTCACAAGAAGAGGGCCAAGCCAAGACTAAAGGTCAAAATAAAGGAGGTCCCCTTCAAGGACGATATGCCAAGAATGAAATCCTCTTTAAGGCTGTACGGCAAAATAGAAAAGTCAATGCCGAGATTTAATCATGCAAGGAGAATGCCACCACAAGAAAAAGTGAAAGGAGAAATGGCACTAAAAATAAATGTGACACGAGGAAGGCCACGTCAAGGTCGAATGTCAAAATAGGAGGCCCACTGCAAGGCTTGAATGTGAAAGGGCATATAAAAAATTTAATAAGACTAGTGGAAATACCATCGTAATATCGAACGCGACTACAGGAAGACTACTACAAAAATTTAGAAAATTAAATGTAATAAGATGAACGACATAAGATTATGGCCACTGCAAGATTGAACTTCACAATAGAATGCTTTATAGCTTTAGTCATTATGTGAGTTAATGTTGAATGCTGATGAACGGGCAAATTAATAGCGTACGGAGTCCAAATATGGAGATTGCAATTAAACGAGGGTGTGGAAAACAAGGAGAATCTAATCCTAAAGAATAGAGGATAAATAATGTTGAAAGAAAAGCTTTGAAACAAAGAATTCAAAGTTTATTTAAAACACTAAGCATTTAACGACGCACTAACTTACCCCTTTAGAAGGAAGTATAAAAAATCCACATCCTGCAAAAGGCATTTATCGCAAGTGGTAAAACCTTCCAGTAATCCACCCCGTGATAAATGGAATTTACATGAAATCCTTCAAACAACTGGAGGCGTCTAATTTCCCTCCCTCGGTTTACATCCTGAGAGATCACGATTTTTACTTTGTTTGTCATTTCCCCCCAAAAGCTTAACATATTCTAATTGCAAAGGTGATTTGTCGTCCTGACATACGCACAAAACTGACGGCAGGAAAAAGGGGAGGGAAGGAAAGACTGTTGTGACAAATTCTTCAGTGTAAAGACAATTTGGCATAGGAAAACCAGCACGAGAAGTTAGAAATTGGTGATTTATAGTATACTCAACCGTTTGTGTTGTGTGTTAGAGAGAGAGAGAGAGAGAGAGAGAGAGAGAGAGAGGAGAGAGAGGAGAGTGAGAGGATGGAGAGAGAGAGATTGATTGATTGATTGGTTGATTTTAATTTCTCTGGTATCCTAACATCAGAGAGAGAGAGAGAGAGATGAGAGAGGAGGGAGAGAGAGAGAGAGAGAGGGAGAGAGAGAGAGAGAGAGAGCTAAAAATGAAGACACATGAAAATTAAAAATAATCTTTAAAAGGACGACAATACAAAAACAGGTATGTATGAGAGAGAGAGAGAGAGAGAGAGAGAGAGAGAGAGAGAGAGAGGAGAGAGAGAGAGTGAGAGAGAGAGAGAGAAAATTGATCGAATTGAAAAGTCTCGCCTCAAAATAGCAAAATTAAGTATTCCTGGGAACATCACGAAATCGTATACAATCTCCATAAGCAATAATGGTCCCCAACGCCAACCCATTCCATCAATTACTCTCTTCCTGAATGTCACTCTTCTCTCAATAAGGAGAAGAGTTCATGGTCGTAATGCTTGTTTCAGGGTTTGTCAGCAACAACGGCCTAGTTAAACAGCTCGTTCGGGCAAACTACGGTTGTTAAAAGTGTGTTATTGTTACGAGGGCCTAATTCCAAGGCTTTGAACATGACAATTCTAGATTTTTACAGATAAGCCAGCAAAGTCCAGATACCTATCATAATTGCACATCAAACTTGAAGATAATGTCACTTTTTTAACTGGAAAAAAAATATAAATTACTACTTACACTATTAAATGCAATATTATAATTTCGTTTTTGAATGAATAAATTTCAAATATATTTTACAAAAATTGAATAATTCAAAATAACCAATTATAATAAAATCTCATTGTTTGACTACTGTAGATATAAAGAGACAGCATATTACCAGCTCTAACGTGAGGGAAAGTTCAAGTAGAACATTCTAGAAGATTCTTCAGAAGCAAAGAAGGAGAATAATTCTCCGACTGACCAACCGGTATATTAATAGGTACAGTTGCCTCAAAGTAATCCTTTACCCCTTACGCTTATGTTTTATGAAAATAGTATGGTAACACCGCAATGAAAGCCTATTTGTCTTGTAACGACGGACGTGAATGGTCGAGCTATTGGTATGCCAGTGCTCCTATTTTTATAAACACTACTGTAGACAATCATATTAATGATATACGAATAATAGTTCACATTACAAGTGAAATAAGTTGCTGTTAAATACTTAGAAAAATAGTATAGTAACAGAGTAGTAATAATAGCAATGGTAAAAAATCATATTCATTCCTGATTAATCAGACATCGTCAACCTTCGTTACATTCAGTTGAGGCAGGCGTTTGCTGAAATCCAACTTTAGTTCATAGTAGATATATGGGTTCTTTTTCAGAACATAATTATTTGAATGGAAATACGCTTTCGATTTAAATAATCCATCAATTTATAAAAGAAATGAGATCATAAACCGCAAATTTCAA
This sequence comes from Palaemon carinicauda, assembly GCF_036898095.1. Lineage (NCBI taxonomy): Eukaryota > Metazoa > Arthropoda > Malacostraca > Decapoda > Palaemonidae > Palaemon > Palaemon carinicauda. The sequence continues at coordinate 75,690,530 of NC_090741.1, read as the reverse complement.
GACCTATAAATATAATTTCATAAAGGCAATTATGATAGCCCATTGACAGGTCATGATACGGAAGGCTTGGGGAAAAATTAATAGACAACCCGATGTATAAAGGAACAAATATATCCAGTGTATCATTCATATATATATATATTTTTTTAATTCGAGCCACGTCTCACCAGAGTAGCCTAGATGGAAATTTCTCTGGGCGGGTAATTAAACTCGAGTCATCTGAGTAACAACACACCTTAACCACCCTGATGGTCTTTATATCATTGGTAGATATGGTTGCACACCGATAAAATCGTACTCATATAGATAAGAGAGAGAGACTGAACTATGGTTGGGTTTATTTTATGTCAATTTCGTTGGTATTATCGAACAGTACTATATAAACCTTTTTTAATACCTTGAGAATGACACAGGGACTCGATTAAAGCTGTATAACTCAGAAAGAGAGAGAGAGGCGGGGCCAGTAAGTGATGTCGTGACCTCTGTTAGTCCATTATGTCATTCTCTTGAGTAGCGGTTTAGTGACTAGAGTAGACAATGGATCGCAATCAACAAAGAATCAGCAATAGGAGCAGAATTGTAGGCATGAGAGACTCTGGCATGTCTTACAAACGTATTGCAAGAGAATTAGGAATTTCATTGCCAACAGTTCGACTTTGGTGTCGAAGATGGAAAGAGTCTGGAAACCTCAACGACAGGCCAAGAGCTGGTGGGCCAAGAAAAACGACCCCAGAAGAAGATAGGGCGATTTCGGAAGTAGCCACCCAAAGCCCATTTATAAATGCAGTTGCCATAAGGGACACACTGAACTTGCGTGTTTCATCTGGAACTATAAGAAATAGGCTCCACGCAGACGGTATCCACCATAGGACTCCGGCAGTGAAACAAAAGCTGGAGGATCGTCATAAAACGGCACGGCTGGAATTTGCTCAACGTTATTTGGAAGAGGGGTTAGACTTCTGGGGCAGAGTAATTTTCAGTGACGAAAAGACCTTCGCTTCTAACACGCATGGTCGTCTGCATTGCTGGAGGCGTGATAACACGAGATACGACAGCCAGAATATTTATCAAGTAGCCAGAAGCGGCCATATCACCTGTAACGTTTGGGGGGTGGATACACCTGCATGGCGTTGGTGAATTGGCCCAGATCAGTGGAAGGTTCAACGCTGAGCAGTATCTCGAAATTTTGGAAGAGGTGATGGTTCCTTCCGTTCGCGCTTATGCTCCTCCTTATCCTGAGCAGATAATTTTCATGCAGGTATGTGCATTGTTTTTTTTTTTTTTAGTTATATGAATGCCCTTTCTTGACAAATATGGTATCAACTCATTGCTGATATTGGTCATAAAGTAGTTTCAAATTACTCAATAAGACTTTTGTCTTGGATTTATTAGTTTTATAACTGTAAAAGGATCTTACATCAACATCATTGATCTACATTCCCTGATGAATCTAAAGCGGTCAAATAAAGCCACTGAAATTGTTACAAGGTATTTTTTGCCTCTTCATGAAAAGTAGACCAAATATTCTTATCAACACACAACACCCACGTCTCCTCCTTGGCTACTCAAGCCCTTTTATTAATCATTATTGTGACTCCTTTTGCTGGACTAAACGGCATTATTTTGCCGTCATTTATATTGAAAATATAAATTGTTCTCCTTCCACCTTGTTCTAACAGTATGATTAATCAGTTATATTATTTCATTTAGGATAACTGTTCCATCCATACTGCGAGGATTGTCCGAGCATGGTTTGCTGAACAGCCCGACATTGTTCTCCTTCCCTGGCCGAGCAAAGCATGCGACTTGAACCCGATCGAAAATGTCTGGGGGAACATCGTCAACAGCTGGGAGCAGGGTCAGGAGCGTAACCACCAGCGTCTTTTCCAGCATGTTCTCAACGATTGGGAACTGTTCCGCCGCAACCGACAAGTTGTGTATAACCACGTCTCGTCAATGCAAAACAGATTGCAAGATGTTATTGCACATAATGGTGGATGGACAAAATATTAATGTTTCAAATACGATCTTGTTTTACTTATTTCTTTTTTACAATTCAACATTGTATAACTAGAATTAAATAATTTATTTCCATAGTGATTTCACTAAACCTTGCCCACAAATGTAAGGAATGTTATGAGAATGGAAACTGAAAAAAAAAATAATAAGCTTCAATCAACCAGTATCGCTTGAGTACTAAAACAAAAGGTTAATACGAAGTTATGATTGCGATTAAACATTGAATATCACAAATTTGTAATACATAGTTTTCAGATATTTGCTATAAATTCATCGATGAATCCAGCTGATTTTAATAAAGAAAATTCATAATTATATAATAAAAGACTTGGGTATTTTATTTTTTACCAACGATTAAGACCAAGGCCAGCTCAACTGAGGGTGCAATTTAGTCATTTAAGTTAAATGTAAAATAAAAAAAATAAATTCTAAACCTGACGATAACTGAAAGCAATTCAATCCATCTCTTTATCTCTATGTATCTACCCATCTATGGTGCATCTAGTTGCAAGTTTTAATTGCTAATTATCTTATCTAGAATATTTAGTATTAAAAGTGATATCTTACGAAGCACTTACATTCCCTAAAGTAATTCCGTTGTCAAGTGGGCTTTTGACAACCGATAAATTCTCGAACTGCCCGTCATGAATTCATACCTTCTTACTCTGAGAATGATCATCATGGAATTTATTTTCATAAAAATTAACATGCGACTGATGATTCCTTCTTGATGTTTTGTTAGGTCATATGTGGAGGGAAATATTACATATTGAACGAGATCTGTGAAACAGCTAGTTTGACGTCAATAACTTGTTTCAGACCCCCACCGTATTGTAATAAGTATTGAAGACACAAGGATATCGGAGTTATCTTATTATATAATGACATGGCTATACAACATTTATCTAATCGAGTCCCTGTTGTCATTATCAAGGTATTATAAAAGGTCTATATAGTATTGTTTGATAATACCAACGAAATTGACAAAATAAAACCAACCATAGTTCAGTCTCTCTCTCTCATCTATATGAGTACTGATTTTATCGGTGTGCAACCATATCTACCAATGATATAAAGACCATCAGGGTGGTTAAGGTGTGTTGTTACTCAGATGACTCGAGTTTAATTACCGCCCAGAGAAATTTCCATCTAGGCTACTCTGGTGAGACGTGGCTCGAATTAAAAAAAAAAAAATATTATATATATATATATATATATATATATATATATATATATATATATATATATATATATATGAATGATACACTGGATATATTTGTTCCTTTATACATCGGGTTGTCTATTAATTTTTCCCCAAGCCTTCCGTATCATGACCTGTCTATGGCTATCATAATTGCCTTTATGAAATTATATTTATAGGTCTTGAAATTTGCGGTTTATGATCTCATTTCTTTATAAATTGATGGATTATATAAATCGAAAGCGTATTTCCATTCAAATAATTATGTTCTGAAAAAGAACCCATATATCTACTATGAACTAAAGTTGGATTTCAGCAAACGCCTGCCTCAACTGAATGTAACGAAGGTTGACGATGTCTGATTAATCAGGAATGAATATGATTTTTACCATTGCTATTATTACTACTCTGTTACTATACTATTTTCTAAGTATTTAACAGCAACTTATTTCACTTGTAATGTGAACTATTATTCGTATATCATTAATATATTGTCTACAGTAGTGTTTATAAAAATAGGAGCACTGGCATACCAATAGCTCGACCATTCACGTCCGTCGTTACAAGACAAATAGGCTTTTATTGCGGTGTTACCATACTATTTTCATAAAACATAAGCGTAAGGGGTAAAGGAATACTTTGAGGCAACTGTACTAACAGAAGAAAAAACCTTCGCATCTTGCATTTCTTTATCATAAATCACTTTTGAAACTCCCAAAATTTCACTATGATCATGCCATTATTTGCACCAACGAGAGGTCCATGTTTGGCTCATCCTCAAAATCACACACTATGTTCTATCAACATAATTGTTGAAATAACAATGGCACTCATCCAAATTCATCTAAATTCATTCATCGAAAGGACTTTCTATTAAAAAAAATCGTAAATCGTAGTTTTCTGTACATAATTATGTTCATTTGACTACTTGCTAGTTTGAAAGCAGTTCAACTCAAGATATCTTGACGGATAATCTACTGTGTTTATAGGAAGTTTAATACATTACAATCCCTGTCACTTATTGCATGCAAACCAGGATAAAGAATAGTACAAGAAGGTGCCAAAGATACAGATATTTTAATTCTTATATTCATTCAAAATAACAAACGAAGCTGGAATGAGTGGCTCAATAAAAATGAAACATCCTAACGTGTAAAATAAAGAATAATGTTAATGACAACAGTATTCAAATTTTAAAAATTCTAACTAAAGAACACTTCGCCAAATATTCAGAGAGAGAGAGAGAGAGAGAGAGAGAGAGAGAGAGAGAGAGAGAGAGAGAGCCATTTTGCCAAGGAAAAATGGTACGTGGTTCATTCTTCTTCGCCCAGACAAAGTTTGTTAATTGGTTTCCCTTTGGTTTCGGTCCACCGAGATCATGAGTTTCATCATTGGCGTCGATTTTATTCCCCAAAACAGGTTTGCTGTAATTACGAGGGTGATTATGGCGAGACAGGGAATAGCAGAGGGATAAAGGATACAGGAGAAGGAGAGGATAATGAAATAAAGAAAGGAGGAATGTGCAGGGATATTATTGGCGCGACACAGTTTGATGAGAGAGAGAGAGAGAGAGAGAGAGAGAGAGAGAGAGAGAGAGAGAGAGAGAGAGAGAGAGAGAGAGGTAAAATACGTAAACAAATTGGGTACCGTATACAAAGAAAACCAGTATCCCACGAAACATGTATTTGTATTTACATTATTACATAGTAATAACAATGATAATAACAGTATAATTATCATAATAACAATTATCATCTCTATATAATAAAGAGCAGGTGTCTAGCTTTATACAGTGTATATATATATATATATATATATATATATATATATATATATATATATATATATATATATATATATATACAGTATATATATATATATATATATATATATATATATATATATATATATATATATATATATATATCTTTCCGGTCATGCTGAACGGCATTGCAAGACAAATAACTACTATACCTACCCCGTCCCTTGTGAGGGGGGAGAGGAAGTAGTCATACCCGGGAGAGAGGGGCTACCCACAGAGGTACATTCAGAAATCTGGAAATCACAACTGCCGTGCTATAGTCAGGAAAGGGGGAGAGGGTAGAGAAGGTTGAATCTGAGTGCGTGTATATCTCTCTAAATGTTTATCTTTCATTTTTGACTGGTCAAGTACACTAGTTATTGATATTATTCTCTGTACTTTAGACTTGATTCATTACATGATTTTAATTTCTTAAATTTATTCACGAAATACAAGAAGGCAATCCGAACCAACCAACAAAGACAAATTGCAAAGATAAGCATACCTCCTTGACTTAAGCATTGATATAAATAGAGAAATAAGGCAGAATTAATCGTTTTCGCTTTTAGTACTTGCTTTAATTGAAATTCTAATGGAATAATTGAAAAGCACTTCTTTCCTGTCTAACACTCATAAAAGTGCTTCATTAAAACGTAATTACATAGTTCTTGAAAAACACACACACACACACACACACAGACTCACATTATACGGTTAGAACTTTTTTTTTTTTTTTTTTTTTTGGATAATGTAAAATACCTTCCTTCATTCAAGAGAATATATATAACAATCCTTCATTTATTAATCCAACTTTAACTTTTTTTTTCTATTTTTAAGACTTGCCTTTTTTGGTAAACACAATTTTATAAGCAAATAGATGTGTCAATTGGCGTAAGAGATGACGATGAAAATGTGCATTTATTGGGTACATTTTTAGTATTACAGAGCAAGTTGAAACATCAGTGTATAGCTACTAACCAATATGCAAGGTTTTGAACGTTGGTTTACAGGATGAGGTTAATGGGCTTAGGCTCAGACTCAAATATAAATTATGATCACAGGAACTAATTTGCCAATGAAGTTGGCTTTCATATGTTCCAATCTACACAAGTATGTTATGATGAAAATATATTTGTAGAAAGGTTTCTCTATAAGAGAGAGAGAGAGAGAGAGAGAGAGAGAGAGAGAGAGAGAGAGAGAGAGAGAGAGAGAGAGAGAGAGAGAGAGAGAGAGAATTACCATCTCCAAACACGCATGGCCGTAATCCTACAGCTTTAGCCATAATATATAATTCTCCCCAACAGAGAGTTAGATGTTCGGCCTCCAAGATTTGTGGTTGCATGAATCAGGCTAATTAGTTATTCGGAACAAAGCAAATCCTTCCTTTGCTATGCAAACATAAACTGCTTTTTTTATTATATTGCACGAAGAGAATAGGATACTCCGAGGGGTGACAGACCATTGTGGAATGGGCCAAGCCAGCGGGTTAAACCCCGAAAAAGAAGACTTTGATGTAGAGACAAAAACCTCCTGGAGAGTTCGCATGCAAGGCCTACTGAAGGTTGACATGAGACTCTATCAATATAGCAGATTATGTCGATAACAATATTATAAAGCCAACAGAATAAAAGGAAAAATAGTAGTAGTTAAACAATAATAATAATAATAATAATAATAATAATAATAATAATAATAATAATAATATTCAAGCGGGTCTTAATGAGCCCCATGAGAAAATTTAACAGGGATAATGATAATAATGGTAATAATCCTTACAAGTTTTCTTACTCTAAGATTAGAAATGTGGCCAAGAAGTTGTTCAGAAATAAACAAAAAAACAAACAGCGGGTAAAACATAACCACCTTCCAACTTCGTTGGCGGAGGTATTAACAACAGCATTTATAATTATGGGATTGCTTAGAGACGACAATCCCCCACCTCCAGCAATGATTAACGATCCAAAACACCAAACGAAGCACTGTTTTACCAGACAGAGTGAGCAGCGATACATTTCTGTGTTGTATTTCAATCTCTTCAAATCTAAAATGTCAGTTGACAGTCAAGAAGTCCACGTTGTGGCTAAACTTTCGCAAAACACAACAAAAGCTTTTGCATAACCCAGTTAGAAAAAAAAATTAAATAAAAATAAAAAGCATATTAACAAAGAATTTATTAAAATTAAAACAACTTTAGATTTATGCATCCAAGAAATAAACGATTTTGTTAAATGTGTTTATGATATTTATCAACAGATGTGGAAGAAGCGCAAAGAGGATACATAAGTAGTGTGCACACCATGAGAAGTTATATGCCACTGATATATCATAGAAAGTTTCCGAGGAATGAATACTGTTTTTAAGCAAATGTTTCTTTAAGTTTGGAAGTTCTAATAAGATAGGCCCCAGAAACATAATATAATAACCAAATTTTTATTCCCCACACACCATGATCACGAGCGAGAAGAATATGAAATTGAATGAATAAAAGTCAACATAAATACTATTAACTTAGTGCAATAATGTTTCATTTTACAGATATCCCAGAAAAGTTCGATATCTATCATAATTCCATATGAAACTCAAAGATAATGTAACTTTTTTAACTGGAAAAATATAAACCACTACTTACATTGTTAAATATAACATGTATTTTCGTTTTGAAATAAATTTTAAATATATTTTTAAAAAATTAAATGATTCAAAATAACCTATTATTATATAATTGGTAATTGTTTACAACACCACGCTCTCCATTTACTCCAAAATAATGCAATCCTGCAGTTCTCATCTTCTTGCACAGTAATTAGGTGGTTATTTAAATTCTGGGAAAGCAATGATTAGCAAGATATGTTGAGGAGGAGGAAGGGGTTATAAAAAGAAAATAGCTCGGTTTCCTCACTAAAGGACTTGGAACTGACATGTCAACGTAAGCCTGCCTGACACTTGCTCGCATTTTTTCCCGCACTGTTCACGACCAGTTCACGACACGTTCACGCATAGTTCACGACAAGTTCACGCGACGTTCACGCCATGGCACGAATTGGCACGCCTAGTTCACGACAGGTTCACGACACGTTCACTCACGTTTCCGCATCATTCCACATCGTTCACGCATCGTTCACGCCAGTT
>NC_090741.1:75674880-75677380 GCF_036898095.1 Palaemon carinicauda | reverse complement strand
TTTTTAATTAAGTATATTTTGAATATACAGTATATCAAATGTACCCTGGCATCACGAACTTCTGTTTATGTACGCTGGCATCACGAATTCTGTTTGGTTGACGATGTTGACGTGTCAGTTCCAAGTCGTTTAGTGAGGAAACTGAGCTATTTTCTTTTTATAACCCCTTCCCCCCTCTTCAACATATCTTGCTAATTATTGCTTTCCCAGAATATGAAATAACCACCTAATTACTGTGCAAGAAGATGAGAACTGCAGGATTGCATTATTTTGGAGTAAATGGAGAGCGTAGTTTTGTAAACTATTACCATAAAATTTTTCTGTGTGACTAAATATAAAGATACAGCATATCAACAACTCCATCATGAGGAAAAGTTATGTTCTGAAATGTAATCTTCACCCGATTACTCAAAAGTGGAAATAATAACTTCACCTTTATTCTTTGTAATTGGTAAACTATCTAGATTTCAATTAGTCAGGCGGTTGATTGGTCGTTCAAAAACGGTCCTATCAAAAGCAGTAAAATTTGACAAGGCGGAAAATAAAAGGATTTAGCTACGCGAACTTCTCGGTTGATTTCTCCAAAAACGCAAAGTTTTCATTTATCCAATAATCCATTTCTAATCTTCGATGTACACGTACCTTTGTTTGAAAATTGAACTTTTACATTTTATTTTGTACACTTTACTTTGTAATTTGCTCGTTAAAATGTGGAGTTTCAAATCTTTATTGAATGTGTAATTTTTATGTAAAAATCACAAACGGTAATTTATTCAAAAGAGTTTGTTATTATTAAGTAAGAAAGTCTGAGACGTTATTAAGTTAAAGTCCTCAAGACAAAGCAGTTAAAAAAGTGTGTTATGCAAAATGTAAGTGGTCAATACTGTCATGAAAATAATCAGGAAGAATTAGGTTACACAGAGCTGATACTTATAATTCAACCCTCAATCACAGCAGTTCTTTCAAACTAAAAAGTAACTATACCCCTATGAATAAATAACAGTCATTTACTCTTGGAATAAATGTTAGTAATAGTTAGGACAAATATGTCAAGACTGTTAGCAATTTACTCCTGGGGAATAATTATAATTTTTTTTTTTTTTTGGAAATTCTAAAAGTAAATTTCTTATGTTTGTAATTTCCTCGTGGAAAAATTAAAATTCATAAATTTCGATAAGGAAAAAATCAGTAATTTTATCGATGAAAAATATAAGAATATAAGAATGTTAATGATAAACTCTTGTGAAAGAGAATGTTGAAATTTACTCTTGGGCAAAAAGAATATCAGTATTTTACTATTTGAAAGAGTCCATATTTTATTGAGATAAAATGTCAATAATTTAGTCATATAAGCGTTCAGGCATAGTAAAAATGAGGTTAATATTCAATCCTTCAAACTTTAATTTAATGTTATTAACTTGATAAAAACATCTCAATTCATATACATACCATTAAATCCGATATCCGCTGTAGTTACTCTTACAATGAATAGATCTCTGAATTCTCTGAAAGTTCCCTGAAACCATTTTCAATAATCCATTCAATCTAGAACTCGCCTGCCAATGTCAGTCGGATAATACAATTAACTGGAAAAGGTCAGAGATGCAACGCGGCTCTAGAAAACAAGAACTGTCCAATGTCCAACTCAACCTTTGCCAAATTTTATGGATTTTTTCTTTGATGTGGTCGTTCCTGTCTGAATATATTGGTTATATTTCCTATATTTCTTCAATAACATATTCCCCTCACTTATGATTATACAGTAAAAACATAGTTAACAATGAAAAATTAGCAGCACTAATCATAATTTGTAACAGGTTGAACATGACTTATTCAATTGGGGGAAGGGTTAATACATTGTTGTTTAGGTAATAAATAGTAAGTTTTGGAAGGAGGGAAGATGGAGCACGAGAAGTGAAGATTCGAATGACTGCAAGAGATGCACTAATTGAAATATGGGGTCCAAGAGGAGAGATAAAATTACAAGAGGTGGGAGACCAGAAAAGAGTATGTGGTGGGTGCTAACGCCCGGTTTAGCAGTAGTAGATCGTAAATATATGTTGCAATGTAGCAGCTGATATATATTGGAAGATTTTGCATGGATGTTCATTCTCAATTCTGATGGGGAAAATAGGAGCGTAGCAGTGACTATAATCTTTAGTCATTACTGATGATATACACGAAAGGAGGAGAACAATAATGATATGGAAGTCTGGGTAGCCACCAAAAACGTCCGACTTGTCTTCCAAAAAGGTGTAATAAGCAAGATGTTTTATGGAAGTTTTCCGCAAGCGGGGCTCATCAATGATTGCACGGTTTAAGGTTGATTATGACACTTACAGTTGTGTTGTCGTTCCTCCTAAGGCACCCACAATTGAAGAAAAAAATATATATACTGTATGTATATGCATAAATTATACATATGATTCACAGTGTATATACAACTGGTGTACGCGACCCATCTGAACTGATGGTTAAATGTTTAGATACATAAGCACAT
>NC_090741.1:75639880-75669880 GCF_036898095.1 Palaemon carinicauda | reverse complement strand
ATTTAGAGGCAACATAGCAAGCAGTCCATCGCTAAGGATAAGGAATAAACGCAAGAACGATAATGCAGAGAAACTTGAAACTGAATCCAAAAATATACATGACAGAAAGCCATAATAAAACACCATTAATATTTCCCTGAAGGTCGGCTATATTTGAATTTAATAAAGACGTTAAATATTTTTAATATATATATGTAAATATATATGTAAATATATATATATATATATATATATATATATATATATATATATATATATATATATATATATATATATATATATATATATATCGTTAGTTAGTTAGTTAGTTAGGTTTAAATTAAACTAGCACAAACACTTCCTAATTAGTACAAACAATTTTTTTTATTTCTAATTCGACTTTAGTAAAATAGTTTATAATTTTTCGAATTTCGATTTCAAAGAAATCAATCTCAGGTTTACAGTTAAACCTTATAATATAAATATTATTTGTACATATAACAGTCGATAAACCTCCCATTCAATCAACATAGAATCCTCAGCCCTAATCTGTTATACCGATTTACTCTGTAATACTTACATATATAGAAAGAAAAGTAAAATTTCCTTTAGAGAACAAGTTTTTCTAAAAGTGAAAAAACTAGCTTTAAGTAATGATATTCTTCTTTCCTTTTCATTGATAATAATAATAATAATAATAATAATAATAATAATAATAATAACTAGACTGCAACTGGCTAAAGCCAGTGGCGGAGGATTCCCCTGCAAAATAGGTGTGGAAATGCTTTCGTCAATCAATAAAAAATATTGTGTAATGATTTATTGGCCTAATGACACCTTGATTAAATTTTGAGTTATGTTAACAAACTATTCTAAAGCAATTTACCTGTATAATAGCAGGTATATGGAGGTAAAACATAGGAAAAAATTATAAATATAGAGAAATTGACCTTTGAACTTGAAGAGAATGGGCACTCACAAGGTCATGTGAAGTCACGGGTTAAATATGACCCCATATTCTGAAAGAGCATGTGTGAATGTGGGGGGTAGGGGGGGGGGACAACAAACCATCACTATTAGCTCACATCAAATTTTTTTCCATGAAATAGCCAAATGACCTTGAAAATGAGGGTCAAGGTCAAATTTGACATTTGAATTGGAGGTTTTATGCATATGTTTGGGGTAGTTTACTATAGCATGCTATAACCAAAAACCAGTATTTCATGGAGAAATTGCCAAAGTCACGATTTCTGCAATGTCGAAAATAGTTAAAAATCTATATTAAAAAAGTAAAGCTAACCTTAGATAAATATATAGGGCATCATATGCCACTAAGATCAGGGCTCTGAGCCTTCCGGTTTTTGAGATCTCGGAAACAAACCTGTTTTGACCCGGTTTGGCCATTAGCGACCTTGACCTTGACCTACTTGCATTAAAGTAGGGCAATATCTGGGGATTTACCTCTGTATCATTGTCTATAAGGCCCTTAGCCATACGGCTTATACTTTAGGCCTAAGGGCAATTTCAAATTTTACATATTTGGCTCTAAAAGCCCGTGTGACCTTGAAAAGTAGGTCAAGGTCACTTAAACTGGGTGTATGGCATATTCTTACCATAGGCTACCTATGATAATTATTTCAGATTTCTTGCGAAAAAAATGCGCGGAAAGAAAAATGATAAATATACTATCAAAAACAATAGTATTCCTCTATGGGGAATCCTAATAATAACAGTTCATGCCTAATTCTTACGCACACAACATATCACCATTCTTTTCATAGGATTCAAGTAGGTTTACATAATCTTAACATTAAAACTCTAGGGAATTTGAATAACAATTCTCACCTCAAAATATTCATGTAACGTATTCAACTAAAACGTGAATACGATCATAAACCTAATATTAATAGTCATTAAATGTTCATTACTACCGCACGATTCTGCATATAATTTTCTGCAAAATAAATACGTGATCTCATACGCACAATCACCATAACAAACAAACACACATACGTGAGGCACAAACAAAAGCAAGACGCGCAACAGTTCCTTTAACGGAAGCCGTTATTAACTTCGGAACCCTTTGGCCTCAAGTAAATCTTAATATGCGAGGCAGGTGGAGGTGCTTCGTTTCCAATTAGATTCATCTTCATCAAAGGGAAGTCGACGCTCCTTCGCGCCTAATATTAGTCACAATTAATTAATTTTGTCCACTTCATCTCAATAGACGGCGAGATGATTTAATGGCGCCTTGCGCTCAAGGGCCACGAGTTAAACGTTGACGATACACAATGGGAACGTTGTGGTATATTCAAGGGAAGTGAGAACTTGAGGTTATTGTTTATAGGTTTAAAGGCCGTTCATGAATAGCAGAGGCAAGGGACAGTGACAATGTCCAAGCAAGCAAGACAATGCCCTGGAAACCGATCATAAGTATTATATATATATATATATATATATCTATATCTAGATATATATATATATATATATATATATATATATATATATATATATATATATATATATACTGTATATTATAAATTTTGCACATTTAGACGTGTTTTTCATATTCAAATAAGCCATATATATTTTTGATACATTAATGTCTAGATTCTCTTAACGACCTCGGGATCAGAGCCCCAGGCAAAATCACACAAAGACAAGAGCTTGTGCCCGCCCGGGAATCGAACCCTGGTCGGCAAGCTTGCATAGACAGTGACTAAACCACTTGGCCAAGTGGTTTAGTCACTGTCTATACAAGCTTGCCGACAAGGGTTCGATTCCCGGCCGGACACAAGCTCTTGTCTTTGTGTGATTTCACCTGGGGCTCTGATCCCGAGGTCGTTAAGAGAATCCAGACATTAATGTATCAAAAATATATATGGCTTATTTGAATATGAAAAACACGTCTAAATGTGCAAAATTTATAATATACAGTATATATATATATATATATATATATATATATATATATATATATATATATATATATATATATATATATATATATATATATATATATATATATCTAGATATAGATATATATATATATATATATATATATATATATATATATATATATATATATATATATATATATATATATATATATATGGGAACAAGGATGGACAGGCAATGGCTGCTGAGGACTATGCAGATGACATATATAGGGTCATCACTTGCTCACAAGGATAGTGAGGTTAAGCGAGAGTGAGAGTGACTCGAACTTTAGTTCAGCGATTGTCAAGCAGGGACGTTTCCAATATGCCACCACAACACTTGAGAGTTGAATAAATGAATAAGGGGAAACAATATTACATATTACTCTAATTATCATTATAATTTTATCATCACTGGTTTGTTTGACTGTGGTGGGAATCGACATCGATTTCTCCAGCTAAGATCTCTGGAACTCCAACTAGAATTATGAAGCTGTTTTAGGGATCCAGATGTCTCCAGCTGCATTTTCATGGGTTACATGCAATTTACACTTAAAACTTTCATTATTGTTTACTTATGTATTTTCGCTTGGAGTATTCCAATGCTATCAGACCATTAATTCTTTGTCAATATGCACTGACAAAAGCCTTTAGTTACTGGCTGAAACAAATGTCGGCAAGACTTGAATAAATGGAACAGCGCATAACCAAATTCCGTTTTTTACTTCAAAATTCTATTCCGATGCCGAGAAAAGATATAGAAAACTAGAAACTTTGATGCAATAATTGCTTTACCATTTAAAATAAAATTATATATATATAAATATATATATATATATATATATATATATATATATATATATATATATATATATATATATATATATATATATTTATATGTATATATATATATATATATATATATATATATATATATATATATATATATATATATATATACATTTCTGAGTGATAATACCTTAACGTGGTGAAATGATTTGTTTAATATCATTATCAACAAAGAAGTACTAATCAGGGACACCCATAAAAATCCCGAAGCTTTTGTCCTGCAGTTTACTAGAAAAGTGTGTGTATGTCTGTGCTTAAGGGCGCATGAACGCGTGTGATAACACGAGTATACCATGTATAAAATATATCGAATAATAAACTAGCTTCAAATCTAAAATTCCCTTGCAAACAACGATGCGCTACATTAAATTCTTGGCAATACTTCACGTATTCATATATCATTGAAAATTACTTTCCTATAAAGTTGCTATATTTCGAGACTCCAGATATCTGGAAGAAAACAAAAGACAAGAAACAAACAAAGAAAATAAAACATCTATTCCTGACACAATTTTTTTTTTTTTTTTTGTCGTCTGAAAGGGATGACACCCAGAACAAATAGCCTGACTAAATGTGGTCACCCAACACCCATCCACCTCCTAAGAAAAAGTAGCATTTTCTGAGTGTATATCCGTAATCTAATCCAGATTTATGTGTAGTCTCTCAGCTGATCTTCCCTCTATAAAAATCTTTAATAGTGAGAGAAGAGAATATTGATGGTTGAGCATTTAAACAAAAATTTTCCGAAAATAAATTCGATTTTTTTTCTTTTTTGAGAAAGATATTGAATGGAATAACTGTCCCATTATTTCCTATTTCTTTGTCTTGTCATTTATCTTTTTCTTGGCTCGAAAAATTATTGAAAGAAAGAGTGCAGGAATTTAGAGGCAGCATAAAGATAGGGAATAAAAGCAAGAACGATAATGCACAGAAACTTAAAACTTGAAATTGAATCCAAAAATATACCACAGAACGCCATTAAAAAATTATCATTAATATTTCCCTAAAGGTCGGTTACACTTGAATTTAATAAAGACGTTGCAGATTCTTTGAATAAAACTTTGCACATACATATACAATTTCATTACTATATATATATATATATATATATATATATATATATATATATATATATATATATATATATACCAAGGCACTTCCCCCAATTTTGGGGGGTAGCCGACATCAACAAATGAAACAAAACAAAAAGGGGACCTCTACTCTCTACGTTCCTCCAGCCTAACAAGGGACTCAACCGAGTTCAGCTGGTACTGCTAGGGTGCCACAGCCCACCCTCCCACATTATCCACCACAGATGAAGCTTCATAATGCTGAATCCCCTACTGCTGCTACCTCCGCGGTCATCTAAGGCACCGGAGGCAGCAGCAGGGCCTACCGGAACTGCGTCACAACCGCTCGCCATTCATTCCTATTTCTCGCACGCTCTCTTGCCTCTCTCACATCTATCCTCCTATCACCCAGAGCTTTCTTCACACCATCCATCCACCCAAACCTTGGCCTTCCTCTTGTACTTCTCCCATCAACTCTTGCATTCATCACTTTCTTTAGCAGACAGCCATTTTCCATTCTCTCAACATGGCCAAACCACCTCAACACATTCATATCCACTCTAGCTGCTAACTCATTTCT
This sequence comes from Palaemon carinicauda, assembly GCF_036898095.1. NCBI lineage: Eukaryota > Metazoa > Arthropoda > Malacostraca > Decapoda > Palaemonidae > Palaemon > Palaemon carinicauda. The sequence continues at coordinate 75,664,463 of NC_090741.1, read as the reverse complement.
TACACCCGTTCTCACTCTCACCACTTCGTTCCTAACCCTATCTACTCGAGATACACCAGCCATACTCCTTAGACACTTCATCTCAAACACATTCAATTTCTGTCTCTCCGTCACTTTCATTCCCCACAACTCCGATCCATACATCACAGTTGGTACAATCACTTTCTCATATAGAACTCTTTTTACATTCATGCCCAACCCTCTATTTTTTACTACTCCCTTAACTGCCCCCAACACTTTGCATCCTTCATTCACTCTCTGGCGTACATCTGCTTCCACTCCACCATTTGCTGCAACAACAGACCCCAAGTACTTAAACTGATCCACTTCCTCAAGTAACTCTCCATTCAACATGACATTCAACCTCGCACCACCTTCCCTTCTCGTACATCTAATAACCTTACTCTTACCCACATTAACTCTCAACTTCCTTCTCTCACACACTCTTCCAAATTCTGTCACTATTCGGCCAAGCTTCTCTTCTGTGTCTGCAACCAGTACAGTATCATCCGCAAACAACAACTGATTTACCTCCCATTCATGGTCATTCTCGTCTATCAATCTTAATCCTCATCCAAGCACTCGAGCATTCACCTCTCTCACCACTCCATCAACATACAAGTTAAACAACCACGGCGACATCACACATCCCTGTCTCAGCCCCACTCTCACCGGAAACCAATCACTCACTTCATTTCCTATCCTAACACATGCTTTACTACCTTTGTAGAAACTTTTCACTGCTTGCAACAACTTTCCACCAACTCCATATAACCTCATCACATTCCACATTGCTTCCCTATCAACTCTATCATACGCTTTCTCCAGATCCATAAACGCAACATACACCTCCTTACCTTTTGCTAAATATTTCTCGCATATCTGCCTTACTGTAAAAATCTGATTCATACAACCACTACCTCTTCTAAAACCACCCTGTATTTCTAAGATTGCATTCTCTGTTTTATCCTTGATCCTATTAATCATTACTCTACCATACACTTTTCCAACTACGCTTAACAAACTAATACCTCTTGAATTACAACACTCATGCACATCTCCCTTACCCTCATATAGTGGTACAATACATGCACAAACCCAATCTACAGGTACCATTGACAACACAAAACAAATATTAAACAATCTCACCAACCATTCAAGTACAGTCACACCCCCTTCCTTTAACATCTCAGCTTTCACACCATCCATACCAGACGCTTTTCCTACTCTCGTTTCATCTAGTGTTCTCCTCACTTCATCTATTGTAATCTCTCTCTCATTCTCATCTCCTATCACTGGCACCTCAACACTTGCAACAGCAATTATATCTGCCTCCCTATTATCCTCAACATTCACTAAACTTTCAAAATATTCCGCCCATCTTTTCCTTGCCTCCTCTCCTTTTAACAACCTCCCATTTCCATCTTTCACTGTCTCTTTAATTCTTGAGCCAGCCTTCCTTACTCTCTTCACTTCTTTCCAAAACTTCTTCTTATTCTCTTCATATGAATGACCCAATCCCTGACCCCACCTCCGGTCAGCTGCCCTCTTTGCCTCACGTACCTTGCGCTTTACTTCCACATGTTTCTCTTTATATTTTTCATACTTCTCTACACTATTACTCTGCAGCCATTCTTCAAAATCCCTCTTTTTCTCTTCCACTTTTACCTTCACTCCTTCATTCCACCATTCACTGCCCTTCCTCATGCTGCCTCCAACAACCTTCTTGCCACACACATCACTTGCAATCCCAACAAAATTTTCTTTTACTAACTTCCACTCCTCCTCTAAATTGCCAGTTTTTCTTACTTTCACTTCGTCATATGTCATTTTCAACCTTTCCTGATATATTTCCTTTTTGCCCCCTGTTTTATTAGCTCTTCAACCCTCACTAGCTCCCTTTTACATTCACCTACTTTATTCCCCCACTCTTTTGCTACAACTAATTTTCCTTCCACCAAAAAATGATCAGACATACCGTTAGCCATACCCCTAAACACGTGCACGTATTTCAATCTTCCAAACATTCTTTTAGTTATCTACACATAATCCATTAATGCCCTTTCTACTACTCTTCCATTTGCCACTCTTACACATGTATACTTATTTTTATCTTTCTTTTTGAAAAAGCTATTACTTATCACCATCTCTTGCTCAACACATATCCACCAGGCTCTCACCACTCTCATTTTCACCTGGTACCCCATACTTCCAAATGACACCTTCTACCTCTCCAGCGCCCACTCTAGCATTTAAATCACCAATGAAAACTACTTGATTCCTTCTACCCAGTCCTTCTACATACCTAGTTAATTCATTCCAGACCTCATTCCGCTCTTCTTCACTTTTCTCACTACCTGGCCCTTACTCACTGACAAACGCCCAACATTCCCTACCCAACCTAACCCTTACCCACATTAACCTAGATGATATCTCCTTCCATTCCACTACTTTACCTGTCATCCATTCACTCAGCAATAAGGCCACACCCTCTCTCGCTCTTCCTCTTTCAATCCCAGACACTCTACCAGACATTTCACCAAACATCACTTCACCCTTTCCTTTTATCTTCGTCTCACACAAGGCCAATACATCCATCCTTCTATTCCTAAACATACTTCCAATTTCCAATCTTTTACTCTCTATCGTACTACATCCACGCACATTCAAACACCCCAAAACTAGAGTGCAGGGAGCAGTCACTCTCCCCCCAGATCCATCTCTTTGTTGCTGTATATATATATATATATATATATATATATATATATATATATATATATATATATATATATATATATATATAAATATAAATATATATATATATATATATATATATATATATATATATATATATATATATATATATATGTTACACCCAATCTGTGAAATTGCCCATTTCATGAAGTGGGCTAACCACTTGCCCATTTCATGAAGTGAGCAAACCACTAGCCCAGTTCATGAAATGGCCAAGTGGTTGGCCCATTTCATGAAATGGGCAGTTTCATGCATGAATCTTAAAATCTGTTCCAAATTAATTGTTAAATCAGAAAAGAAGTTCTATTAAAGTCTTTTATTAAGTGCTGTAATACAAACACTTTTAACATAATGTATGATGGCATTTTCAAAGTATCTTGTATAATCCCTTGAAGCTTTAGTCATGGAAGAACAAATAGCAAGTTGTGTTTCCTTGTGGTGTACTGAATACGAGAAGACTGTAGTTGCCATTTTGAAGAGAGGAAAGACTGGACAGACGCTCAAAAGTGAACACTACTACATCTTGCAAACATTTCAGACTGCCTCCTTTGTTGACATAGAAACAGTTAAAAAGAAGAATGGCAACTAAAGAATCAGTCACAGGAATTATCCAACAAGTCCACATTAACACCGGCCATGGTGGCGAAAAGAAGACTTACAAGGCGGTGTGTGAACAATATAGAAACATTCCAAGATCAATTGTGTCACTATCTATCGTGCATTGTGAGCGCTGTGTTGAAAAGCGTCGCAGAAAAGAAACGGCAACAGGAGTTGTAGTCAGACCACTGTCCGTAAGAGATCTCAATGAAAGAGGACAAGTAGATCTGGTCGACATGCAGACTTTGATGGATGGAAGTTATCGCTTTATTCTGCACTATATGGAGTATGTAACGAAGTTTCATGTGGTTCGTCCCCTGAAATCAAAGACAGCAGCTGAGGTTGCCAATGAACTTCTTTTCATCTTCTTGGATATAGGTGCACCACACATCCTTCAGTCTGACAATGGACGTGAATTTATAGCTGAAGTGATCCAAGAACTTGCCTCACTATGGCCTGAACTCATCTTGGTAAATGGGCGTCCTCGGCATACCCAGAGTCAGGAATCTATTGAAAGAGATAATGGGGATATGAAACTCAAGCTCATGGCATGAATAAGAGACAATAATTGTGCTAAATGGAGTTATGGTGTCCGTTTTTTTCAGTGGGCCATGAACAGTTCATATCATGAGGCAATCAAGATGACTCCTTATCAAGCAGTAACTGGCAACAAGAAAAGATGTGGTCTTAAGTCAAATTTACCAGATACATTCATCAGCAAAATATAGTCTGGTATTGAAGAAGAAGAACCTGAAAAGCTTATAGAAGTTCCACTTACCGGAGATTCAGGTCGGGATGACCTAATATCAGTAGACCCTGAATGTGAACTTGAAACACATCCAGTTGCAGACTCTCTGCAGCAACCTGCTATGGAACAAGAAAATATCTCAACCGAAGTTCTGCATCCAGCAAAACAGGCAAGAAAGGAAGCTGAGTATGGTCTTCAAAAGAAAGCTCAACGAATGTTAGCACGCAGCACTAGATCAAGTTGTGTTTAAAGTAGCTTGTTTCATTAAGTAAAGTCCTTTCATGTTGATTAGTTTTTCCCCCTTCCTGCACAAATACTTTCATGGTCGTTATAATGATCGTTTATTTGAATTTCTTTGAATAATATTGTATGATATTGAAGTGCAGAAAGGTTTGATCTTGGAGCAACAGTGCGAGATTCATATATATAAAAAGATTCTTTTTGTACCAAAGATATATTTTCATGCATTATGGCTGTCCATTTCATGAAATGGGTAAGAGTTCATTTGCCCATTTCATGAATGGGCTAACCACTTGGCCATTCCATGACCTGGGCAAGTGGTTTGCTCACTTCATGAAATGGGCAAGTGGTTAGTCCACTTCATGAAATGGGCAATTTCACAGATTGGGTGTAACATATATATATATATATATATATATATATATATATATATATATATATATATATATATATATATATATACACGAGTGTGTCTGTGTTTGTGTGTATATAATGGTTAGGTTTAAATCAAACTAGCACAAACACTTAAATCATAAAAACCTTCCTAATTATTACGAACATTATTAATTGGGATTTTTAATGTGACTTTAGTAAATTGATGTTTATAATTTCTCGAATTTCGATTTCAAACAACACTTTTTTTCATTATACTGATTTTACAGGAAACCTTTAATCTACAATATTTGGTACAAATATACAGTCGATTATCCTTCCCTTTAATCAACACAGAATCCTGAGCCGTAATCTCTTAAATGGAATTATTTTGTAATACTTACATATATAGATAGGAGAGTAAAATTTTCTTTGGAGAACTAGTTTTTTTCTAAGTGACAAAGACAAAGTTAAGGAAATAATATTCTTCATTGCTGTTCAACAACAACAACAACAACAGAACAGCAACAACAACAACAACAACAACAACAACAACAACAATAATAATAATAATAATAATAATAATAATAATAATAATAATAATAATAATAATAATAACGGTTCATTCTTAATTTTTACCATACAGAAAAATATTTTTTTTCATAGGACTTAAGTAGGTTTACATAATCTTAATATTAAAACTCTACAGAATTTGAACTTCAATTCTCACATCAAATATATCTATGTAACGTATACGGCTAAAACGTGAAAATACAAATACGATACAAAATCTATGATTGATAGTCATTAAATGTTCATTACTACCTCACGATTTTGCATATAATTTTCCGCAAAATAAATATATGATTACGTACGCACAATAACGATAAGAAACAAACCCACATACGTGAGACACAAAACAAAAGCAAGAAGCGCAACAGTTCCTTTAACGGAAGCCGTATTAACTTCGGAACCCTTTGGCCTCAAGTAAATCTTAATATGCGAGGCAGGTGGAGGTGCTTCGTTTCCAATTAGATTCATCCTCATCAGAGGGAAGTCGACGCTCCCTAGCGCCTGATATCAGTCATAATGAATTAATTTTGTCCATTTCATCTTAATGAACGGAGTGATGATTTAATGGCGCCTTGCGCTCAAGGGCCACGAGTTAAATGTTAACGATACACAATGGGGACGTTGTGGTATATTCAAGGGAAGTGAGAACTTGTAGGTTATTGTTTAGAGCTTTAAAGGCCGTTCATGATTGGCAGAGGCAGGGGGCAGTGAAACTGGCCAAGCAAGCAGGACAATGCCCTAGAAACCGAACATATATTATATATATATATATATATATATATATATATATATATATATATATATATATATATATATATATATATATATATATATATGAGCACAATGAGGGACAGGCAATGGCTGCTCAGGACTTGGTAGATAAGATATATGGGATACCCCCAAGGAGACCTTGGGATCCCCCAGACTCACCCCATCCCTAGCTCACAAGGATGGTGAGGTTGAGCGAGATTGAGAGTGACACGAAATTTAGTCCAGCGATCGTCAAGCAGGAATGTTTCCAATATGCCACCACAACACTTGAGAGTTGAATAAATGAATAAGGGGAAACAATATTAAATATTACTCTAAGTTTTATTATAATTTTATCATCACTGGTTTGTTTGACTTTGGTGAGAATGAAATCGATTTCTCTAGCAAAGGTCTCTGGAACTCTAACTGGAATTATGAAGCTGTTTTAGGGATCCATATGTCTCCAGCAGCATTTTCAATGGGGTATGTGCAATATATAATTAAAATTTTCATTATTGTTTACTTATATATTTTCGCTTGGAGTAATACAATGCCATTAGACAATTATTTCTTTGTCAATATGCACTGAAAAAAGCCTTTCGTTATTGACTGGAACAACTGTCGGCAAGACTTGAATAAATGGAACAGCACATTAACAAATTCCGTCTTTTACTTCCAAATTCTATCCCGATGATAGGAAAAGACACAGAAAATTAGAAACTTTCATGCAATAAATGCTTTAGCATTAAAAAAATAATATACACGTGTATATATATATATATATATATATATATATATATATATATATATATATATATATTTATATATATACATATATATATATATATATATATATATATATATATATATATATATATATATATATATATATACATATATATATATATATACATATATATATATATATATATATATATATATATATATATATTTATATATATATATATATATATATATATATATATATATATATATATATATATACATATATATATATATATATATATATATATATATATATGTATATATATATATATATATATATATATATAAATATATATATATATATATATATATATATATATATATATATATATATATATATATATATATATATATATTTCTGAGTGCAATACCTTAACGCGGTGAAAGAGTTTGTTTAGATTAATACCTATATCAGTAAAGCTGTACTAATCAGGGACACCCATAAAATTTCTGACATAACCATGACTTGTCAGAGGCTTTTGTCCTACAGTTTACTAGAAAAGGCTGCATCTGTTGTTGTTGTTCTTTTGTGTGTCTATGTGTGTGTTTGAGGCAGCATGAACGCGTGTGATAGCACGAGTATATAATGTATAAAATATATCGAATAATAAATTAGCTTCAAATCCACAATTCCTCTGCAAAAAAAAAAAAAAATGCGCTACATTTAATTCCTGACAATTACTTCACGTATTCATTTGTTATTGAAAATTACCATCCTATAAAGTCGCTATATTTCGAGACTCCAGATCTCTGGATGAAAACAAAAGAAACAAACAAGCAAAGAAAATAAAACTTCTATTCCTGACGCAATTTTTTTTTTATTTTATTTTTTTTTTATTAATTTTTTATTTTTTTTTTATTTTTTTTTTTTTTTTTTTGTCGTCTGAAAGGGATGCCACTCAGTACAAATAGTCTGACTATAGGTAGTCCCCAAAACCCACCACTCTTTGTGTATATCCGTAATCTAATAAAAAATTTTATGTAGTCTCTCAGCGGTTCTTTCCTCTAAAAAAAATCTTTTATAGTGAGAGAATAGAATATTGATGGTTGTGCATTTAAACAAGTTCCGAATTTTTTTTTTCTTTTTTTTTTTTTTGAGAAAGTTTTTGGATGGAATAACTGTCCAATTTTTTCCTATTTCTTTCTCTTGTCGTTTATCTTTTTCTTGACTATATAATTTATTGAAAGAAAGAGTGCAAGAATTTAGAGGCAACATAACAAACATTCCATCTCTAAAGATAGGGAATAAAAGCACGAACGATAATGTAGAGAAACTTGAAACTACTGTATATTCAAAAATATACACGAGAGAATCATTAAAAAATGACAATTGATATTTCCCTGAATGCCGGCTATATTTGAATTTAATAAAGACGTTAAAGATTATTTTCATAAAACTTTGCACACACATACATAATTTCATTACCATATATATATATATATATATATATATATATATATATATATATATATATATATATATATATATATATATATATATATATATAATTTATATATATATATATATATATATATATATATATATATATATATATATATATATAAATATGCGTGTGTGTGCTTATGGTTACGTTTAATTTAAACTAGCACATAAACTTAAATTATAAAAACCTTCCTAATTATTACGAGCAATATTACTTGTAATTTTTAATATGACTTTAGTAAAATGAGGTTTATAATTTCTTGAATTTCGATTTCAAACAACACTATTTTCAATATATTGTTTCACAGCTAAACCTTTTATTTACAATATTTGGTACACATATAACAGTCGATAAAACGAATTTCCTTTGGAAAACTAGTTTTTTTCTAAGGGAAAAAGAATAAATTAAGGCAATAATATTTTTCTTTGCTGTTTAACAACAACAACAACAACAAAAACAACAACAATAGCAATAATAATAATAATAATAATAATAATAATAATAATAATAACAACATCGGTTCATTACCAATTCTTACCATATAGCAAAACATTTTTTCCATGGGATTCAAGTAAGTTTCCATAATCTTGACATTAAACCTCTAAGAAATTTGAACTACAATTCCCACATCAAATATATTTATGTAACGTGTACGGCTAAAACGTGAATATACAAATACGAACAGAAAATTTGATGCAATAAATGCTTTAACAATTAAGATATATATATATATATATATATATATATATATATATATATATATATATATATATATATATATATATATATATACGTATATATATATATATACATATATATATATATATATATATATATATATATATATATATATATATATATATGCATATATATATATGCATATATATATATATATATATATATATATATATATATATATATATATATATATATACCTTTCTGAGTTACAATACCTTAATGTGATGGAATTGTTTGTTTAACACCCTGATCAGCAAACCTGTATTAGTAATAGTCCATGGGCCAGAAAGTGAAACCCTCCCCCCCCCCCAGGGAATTTTCACAACCCCCCCAGTTTTCTTCCTTAGGGTGTCGTTTATGCATATCCGGGTGTTTCCAAACACATAAATGTGGCAAAAAGGCAAAATGATCACTTTTTTATACAAACCGCACGCCAAATTTTCACATTTTAAGTCGCACTGACTTTGTGTCACTTTATTGGCTCTAACTTCCCTAATATCCAAACTAAGTGAACGTTTATGGTATTAACATAATGCTAAGACCAAGAGCTACACAATGGTATATAAATATGTCCATAATTAATGATTAATACGTATTCCAGGGCCATTACCCTTAATTTTTGTTCGAAAATGGGCACTTGTAATTAGTTGCTACTGATACTGATGATATTGTTGAGGCATTTGGTTACATTTCTGTATTTGATTTTGTACATAATCTTATTTAGAATATTGCATATCAGTTTCGTTCACTAATTTCCCAAAATATATGAATTAAGTGACAATAATCAATTGATTGTATAATGGCCGCATATTTTTCTTGATACCTACTTTGTAGGGAACGCTTCTTAATAACTTCTGTAAATCGTGACATATCTGCATTATTTTGGTGCTAATCAAATGCTTGGAGCATATACAACTAAGCTTGATGATGTAAAGTTAATCTGTTACTGAAATTCATTATCTAAATTGCTGTTACCTATCCCCCACTCCTTAAAAATAGTCCAAATTTCAATTGACGGAACTTTGTTCCACCCTCATCTTCCCTATCATCTCTACTTTCTGGTACCAAATGGCAACAAAACAATTTATCTTTATGATTTATTATAAAAAAGAGCATTTTACTAACATTTAAAGAAGGAGATGCTTTGAAGAGAAGTATACTGCTTGGACATTATTCACGGTAGAGTGGCCACCACATACTTATATCATGAATATGCATGCACAAACATAGTAAATATGACTAAAACTATAAATGTAGGACACTACCTATTGCAGTATGTCTGACTTTCCTATCTGACAGGTGTCATTCACTAAGTGAACCAAGAAAATCATTGATTAACAGTAGGATAAGATAAATGTAACCAAAATAAATGTCATTTATAACCTAATCTGACAACTAATACCAACAAGTAAATGGTGAAGAGCTTGGAATTCTACATCAATGTTTGAAATCTGCGAAGTTGTGTTCATATAAATATCATTATATGTGGAGTATGATGGCCTAGTTAGTCTCTCTTTGTCACTGGCAACAGACAACTACAGAAAAGAACTAGCTTGACAATTTACACATTGCGTTCATGATTCTTCATCATAAATGTTGTCGGCCAGGTTGTTAATATAAATATCCTCTGTATCCAAATCGTCATCGCTGTCAGCTTCTCTGTCTAGCATGATATCAATGAGTTCCTGTGGCAGTATATCACCTTTGACCCAGTCAGTCTTCAGCTGTCCTGATTCATCAAGTTTCCAGCCTTTGCCTACTGGACTTGGTATATCTGGATATGGCACACTGGACTTATTCCAATCATATGCTTGGTTGTTGCATTTGAGGATATGCACGTGCAGTGATGACCTGCATGGTGAGAGCAAGCTCAGATCAATGCCATCACAACTGGACAAATTTTGGCCTTTCTTGAGCTGGAATTTTTATCTAAACATATCATAGAGCAGCTTGTTTATGTCTTTGTAGTTGGCCTTTCCATCCATATAGCAGACAAACTGTTCAAGTTCACTGAATGTTTCTTCAGAAAGTTCAGCAGTGGTTGCTAGAGAGATTAATGCTGAATGGTATTCAGGATGGGGATCAAGTGTCTTCTTTGGTGTAAGTTTACCTTGGCGAACGAAGGCACTTGTTGTATCGCATCCTGTGAATGCATGAAAAGAGTACATGAGTTTACAGTAATCTGTACCATGTTTGCTAATAACAGCTCTCACATCAATTAGTCTTCTCTTGTTTGAAACGCCAGTATCAAATAACACAGACGGGTCAATATCTTGAGAAAACTTCAACAGCAATAGGAAGACATCAGTATCTGGTGAACGGACTACAATCCCCTTTTCTGCACTAAATGATCTGGCAGCATGGATGGAATGCAGAATGATCCGGGTATCTGCTTCCTCCTGTGAAGAAAATAGGTCCTGCACCTGCGTGGTCTGAGCAGTCAATCCATCCTCACTTGTAAGGAGAGTGCATTCGTCCTTATACACAAAATATACATCAATTTGTAAACTCTTATTGCACGGTTGTAATGTTTGCCCCTCAACATTTGATCAATCGATCCACTTGCACATACACCAGCCTCAATAATGATGTCCTCAAAGCCTGTTGCGGACATCATCTTCCTGATGACTCCAAGGTATGAGCAGATTGTATGAAATGCCCCAATCCTTACAAGAACACCACTGTATTCTAATGGGTTTTGCCACATGATAGAGTAAGCTTTCATTACTACTGCTAGATCAAAAGTTATGATAGTGACCTCCTGCTGCGCATCCTTTTTGGTCTGCTGGCATAGTCGGAGTATGTGCTGAACTGTGGCATTATCAGTAATTGCTCTATGTACTGGCACCATGTAATCAACTGTAGACTGAGCACAGACTTCAATATAATCACCTTTCCAGTCAGTGACAACCATCCAGCCCAACCAGGAACACTTTGTTCATTAGATTTGTACAATCTTGCAATAGTCCAAGCAAAGTCTGATTCCTTGGATTCATGAAATGAAACTGGTATTTTCACAGATACATGTTCCACTCTCAAATTAGGCTCAGTCCTACTCATGAAAAAAGGTGGCAGATCTTTATCCTCATAGCGAATTGACCTGTCTTTATTACTCTTCCCTGACTGCTGAGGTGGCTGCTCCCTGTTCATGTCAGAACTTGCACTACTAGATGTCTCCTGAATGACAATACCATGTGCTACATGTGTTGTTCCAGCCCCTGATAGTGTTTCTTCAGACTGGTCGAAGTTGTCCCAACTGAAGTGGAGAACTACATTATTCATACAGGATGATATGGCTGCGGGAAGTAAGGATTCCTGTGTGTTGATTTGGTTACATATGGCAGTTTCTAGCTCCATCACTTGGGAATATGACTAACAGTGACCGAAATGATTCAGCAGTGTAATGAGCTCAGCACTTCCTGTCATATGTCTCAAAGTTATTCCAAGAAGAACATGTTTAGGCATTTTCCATTCTCCTCGGCTCATAGCATAACATACATCTTGAGCACATGAATCAACCATTCTCTCCAACTTTGACGAAATATCTTTAAATGGTTTCCCACATAGAAGCTGCGACAAAAAGTTAATCAGGATTGGTGGTGGTTTGTTCTCTATGGACATCAACTGCGCTGCTGTAGGTGGCCATGGCAGTATGGCTGCATTCCTTTTGGCATCCATCAGTTGTCGCCTGAGCATCATAGCTGCTTCCTGGAGAAACCTTTCCTTAGAGGCGGCCATCTCAAATGCTGCCTCTACTGCTTGTCCAACTGGTAAGAGATCAGAATATATAAGTTCACTTCAGTATTTGGGTGCCCAGAATTTAACCCTGTGACTAAAATGTTTCTCCAACTTATTCTTGAGTTTACAGGTTTTGTAGTTTGGATTGTAAGTTGATGGATGGTGTTCTTGTAAATATAGCAAATATTTCTCTTTCAACATTGTCACACGTTCTACGTTGCACCCCTTGATTATATGTTCTTCCACATAATCATAGATGTAGGAGAATGCTTCTCTATGGGCAGCTAAATGTTCAACAGCACTCTGATCCAGCTCCTTATTAACATTTCACTCCTGCTTACGAGTGTAATCTCTGCGACAAGAATTATGATAATGTGCCTCTCGTGCTTGCAAGTCACAGCCTTCAATCTTTCCAAGTAATGTGTAGTCATTTTTATGCTTTGCAGCCTGAAGTATTGACTCAGCTGCAGTTTCTGTAACACACTTTGTTAGAAACTCTCTGACACCTCTCTGAAGGAAATAAAATTGATGAGGATGATACTTGCTTTCGATTTGAAGTTGAAGGCCCTTCGTCATCTTCAAATGGATGTTGTCGTTTTCTACTTTTGATATGACCAACATTTATAAGCTTTTGATAACACTTCCTGTGTATTCCATGGGTATTTGCATTCAGCGTCTCTGGAACTTCTCCATAGATTTTATCCCTCCTCACATTAGCATCAGCACTAGCTTTGCGGAGCTGCACTGATTCCTTGATCTTTTCAATGCTCACATCAGTCAGTTTTCGAACAATTTTGTCATTTTTCTGTTCAGAAAAATGTATGATGTAAGTCCTTTTGGCACTCTTTGCAGAAATTTCCTCTGACTTTTCTTTTTCAGTAAACTAACTGGACGTTCTGCCATGCTGACTAATTATCACCAGTTGATATTGGATCCTTTGCCTGAAATGCAAATGCATCATAATTTATGCACAGAACCAATTTCAGAAAGCTGGAGAATATATTGTTATCTATTGACACCAAAATGGTGCAGTTATGTAACAATTTCCAGAAGTTTAGGAGAAAAGTGGGTATTGCTGGTAATATGTGGCCATTATACAATCAATTGATTATTGTCACTTAATTCATATATTTTGGGAAATTAGTGAATGAAACTGATATGCAATATTCTAAATAGGATTATGTACAAAATCAAATACAGAAATGTAACCAAATGCCTCAACAATTTCATCAGTATCAGTAGCAACTAATTACAGGTGCCCATTTTCGAACAAAAATTAAGGGTAAGGGGTACAATAATGGCCCTGGAATACGTATTAATCATTAAATATGGACATATTTGTATACCTTTGTGTAGCTCTTGGTCTTAGTATTATGTTGATACCATAAACGTTCACTTAGTTTGGATATTAGGGAAGTTAGAGCCAATAAAGTGACACAAAGTCAGTGCGGCTGAAAATGTGAAAATTTGGCGTGCGGTTTGTACAAAAAGTGATCATTTTGCCTTTTTGCCACAGTTATGTGTTTGGAAAAACCCGGATATGCATAAAGGACACCCTAAGGAAGAAAACTGGGGGGGTCGTGAAAATTCCCTAGGGCGGGGAGGGTTTCACTTTCTGGCCCATGGACTATAAGGGCCGCCCACACTGAGTTGGTTTGATAAGAGCGATCAGATAAAAAGCCAGACATAACCATGACATACTGAGGCCTTTGTCCTGCAATATAATAGAAAAGACTGCATTTGTCGTTGTTGTTATTCTTAATTTGAATTTAGTAAAATGGTTTATAATTTTTTGAATTTCGATTTCAAACAACACCAATTTCAGGTTTACAGTTAAACCTTTTTATATAAATAATATTTTGTACACATATAACAGTCGATAAACCTACCATTTAATCAACGTAGAATCCTCAGCCCTAATCTGCTATACCGATTTGCTTTGTAATACTTACATAGGCTATATAGAAAGAGTAAAATTTCCTTTAGAGAACTAGTTTTTTTTAAAAGTGAAAACACTAGCTTCAAGTAATGATATCCTTCTTTCCTTTTCATTAATAATAATAATAATAATAATAATAATAATAATAATAATAATAATAATAATAATAATAATAATAATAATAATAATAATAATAATAATAATAATAACAGTTCATTCCTAATTCTTACCATACGCATACAAAAAATCATCATTCTTTTCATAGGATTCAAGTAGGTATACATAATCTTAACATTAAAACTCTAGGGAATTTGAATAACAATAATAACACCGGTTCATCCTTTATTTTTACCATACAGAAAAATGTTCTTTTCATAGGATTCAAGTATGTTTCCAAATTCTTAACATTAAACCTCTACAAAATTTGGACTACAATTCTCACATCAAATATATTTATGTAACTTGTACTGCTAAAACGTGAATATACAAATACGATCATAACCCTATATTTAATAGCCATTAAATCTTCATTACTACCTCACTATTGAGCATATAATTTTCAGCCAAAAAAAAAAAAATATATGATTACATACGCACAATCACCATAACAAGCAAACCCACAGACGTGAGACACAAAACAAAAGCAAGAATCGCAACAGTTCCTTTAACGCAGTGGTTCCCAACCTGTGGTACGCGTACCACTAGTGGTACGTGTACCACTAGTGGTACGCGAGGGCCTTCCAGGTGGTACGCGAACACTTTCGGGGTCATGAACGTGGAGAGCAAAGGCAAACGCTACGGAATGTTCGAACTCCTGACTACCCTTGAGAGGGAGCCCACTGATGAATTTGCCCAAGAAATCGTCCATCACCTCTCACTGCTCAAGACTTAATTGAAGCATTACTTCCAGGACGTGACATATTGTGCCTACGTCGCCAATCCGTTCTCCGTTGATCCAGCCGATCTGCCTGTTGGGACCGGGGAATAAGAGGAACTCATAGATATCCAGGCTGACGAGACACCAAAGATGAAGCACAAAGAATGCTCTCCTTTAAACTTCTGGGTGAGCATGGCCTCCTCGTACCCGACGCTACCCCGTCACGCTGTTCCCCAGCTACTGATTTTCCCCTCAACATGGGAGTACGAGCAGGGATTCTTAGCCTTTATGGTCATCAAGTCGAAGAGCCGGAACCGTCTTGCTGCGCCCGGGCATGATTTCCGATGTGCTGTGAGCAAAGTCATGCCTTGCATTGACCAGCTGGTGGAGAAGAAGCAGATACAGCCCTCGCATTGAGTTGTTGTTTCCTTAGTTAATTTGCGTGTTCTATTTTTACAATAATAGAAATAAAGTGGTATCTGATCGAATTTAGTTTCTCTGGAACCAGGTGGTACGCGGCGACTGTACGGGACCTCCAAGTGGTACTCGATCACAAAAAGGTTGGGAATCACTGCTTTAACGGAAGCAGTTATTAACTTCGAAACCCTTTGGCCTCAAGTAAATCTTAATATGCGAGGCAGGTGGAGGTGCTTCGTTTCCAATTAGATTCATCTTCATCAGAGGGAAGTCGACGCTCCCTCGCTCCTAATATCAGTCATAATGAATTGATTTTGTCCACTTCATCTTAATAGACGGCGTGATGATTTAATGGCGTCTTGCACTCAAGGGCTACGAGTTAAATGTTGAAGATACACAATGGGGACGTTGTGGTATATTCAAGGGAAGTGAGAAATTTGAGGTTATTGTTTATAGGTTTAAGGCCATTCATGAATGGCAGAGGCAAGGGACAATGACAATGGCCAAGCAAGCAGGACAATCCTCTGGTAACCGATCATATATATATATATATATATATATATATATATATATATATATATATATATATATACATATATATATATATATATATATATATATATATATATATATATATATATATATATATATATATATATATATATATATATATACAATATATAGGAACAAGGATGGACAGGCAATGGCTGCTGAGGACTAGGCAGATCAGATATATAGGGTTACCCGATCCCACCCCATCCCTAGCTCACAAGGATGGTGAGGTTAATCGAGATTAAGAGTGACTCGAACTTTAGTACAGCGATCGTCAATCAGGGACGTTTCCAATATGCCACCACAACATTTGAGAGTTCAATAAATAAATAAGGGGAAACAATATTACATATTACTCTAATTATTATTATAATTTTATCATCACTGGTTTGTTTGACTGTGGTGGGAATCGAGATCGATTTCTCCAGCAAAGGTCTCTGGAACTCCAACTGGAATTGTGAAGATGTTTTAGGGATCCAAATGTTTCCAGCTGCATTTTCATGGGTTACGTGCAATTTACACTTATAATTTTCATTCTTGTTTACATATGTATTTTCGCTTGGAGTAATAAAATGATATTATATAATGATTTCTTTGTCAAAATGCACTGACAAAAGGCTTTAGTTACTGGCTGGAACAACTGTCGGTAAGACATATAATATTAACAAATTCCGTCTTCTTCTTCAAAATTCTATCCCGGTGACAAGAAAAGATACATAAAACTAGAAAATTGGATGCAATAAATTCTTCAACAATTAATATATATATATATATAGATATGTATATATATATATATATATATATATATATATATATATATATACACACACACACACATATATATATATATATATATATATATATATCCCTTTCTGAGCGATAATACCTTAATGTGATGGAATTGTTTGTTTAACACCCTGATAAGCAAAGCTGTATTAGTAAGGGCCTCCCATACTAAGCTGGTTTGATTAGAGCGATCAGATAAAAAGCCAGGCATAACCATGACATGCCTGAGGTCTATGTGCTGCAATATAATAGAAAAGGCTGCATTTGTCGTTGTTGTTCTATATGTGTATAAGTGTGCTTGAGGCCTCATAAACGTGTGTGATAGTTTGAGTATATAATGTATAAAAAATATCGAATAATAAAATGACTTCAAATATACAATTCATCTACAAACAACAATGCGCTGCATTTACTTCCTTGTAATACTTCACGTATTCATTTATTACTGAAAATCACTTTCCTATAAAGTTGCTACCTTCCGAAACTTCAGATCTCTGGATGGAAAAAAAAAACAAGAAACAAAACAAAAGAAAATAAAACTTCTATTCCTAACGCTATTTGTTTTTGTGTTGTCTGAAAGGGATGACACCTAGTACAAATAGTCTGACTATACAGTATGTAGCCCCCAACGGCCACCCCCCCCCCCCCCCAACAAAACGTAGTATTTTCTAGGTGTATCCGTAATCTAATCCGGAAATTTTTTGTAGTCTCTCAGATGTACTTCCCTCTACAAAAATATTTTATAGACAGAGAAGAGAATATTGATAGTTGAACAAAACAACTGTACCGAAAATATTTTTTTATTTTTTTGGAGAAAGTTATTGGATAGAAAAACTGTCCCATCTTTTCCTATTTCTTTCTCTTGTCGTTTAAATTTTTCTTGACTCAAAAATATATTGAAAGAAAGAGTATAGTAATTTAGAGGCAACATAGCAAGTAGTCCATCGCTAAAGATAAGGAATAAACGCAAGAACGATAATGCAGAGGAATGTGAAACTGAATCCAAAAATATACACGACCGAAAGCCATTAAAAAACCATTATTATTTCCCTGAAGGTCGGCTATATTTGAATTTAATGAAGACGTTAAATATTTTTAAAATATATATATATATATATATATATATATATATATATATATATATATATATATATATATATATATATATACTGTATATATATATATATATATATATATATATATATATATATATATATATATATATATATATATATATATATATATATATATATATATATATATATATAGTTAGTTTTAAATTAAACTAGCACAAACACTTCCTAATTAGTGCAAACAATTTTATTTATTTTTAATTTGACTTTAGTAAAATGGTTTATAATTTGGTGAATTTCGATTTCAAAGAAAACCAATCTCAGGTTTACAGTTAAACCTTTTAATATAAATATTGTTAGTACACATATAACAGTCGATAAACCTCCCATTTAATCAACGTAGAATCCTCAGCCCTAATCTGCTATACCGATTTGCTTTGTAATACTTACATAGGCTATATAGAAAGAGTAAAATTTCCTTTAGAGAACTAGTTTTTTTTTAAAGTGAAAAAAACTAGCTTCAAGTAATGATATCCTTCTTTCCTTTTCATTAATAATAATAATAATAATAATAATAATAATAATAATAATAATAATAATAATAATAATAATAATAATAATGATGATGATAATAATAATAATAATAATAATAATAATAATAATAATAATAATAATAATAATAATAATAATAATATCAGTTCATGCCTAATTCTCACCCTACGCACACAAAAAAAAGCATTCTTTTCATAGGATTCAAGTAGGTTTACATAATCTTAACATTAAAACTCTAGGGAATTTGAATAACAATTCTCACCTCAAAATTTTCATGTAACGTGTTCAACTAAAACGTGAATACGATCATAAACCTAGGATTAATAGCCATTAAATGTTCATTACTACCGCACGATTCTGCATATAATTTTCTGCAAAATTAATACATGATTTCATACCCACAATTGTCATAACAAACAAACCTACATACGTAAGGCACAAACAAAAGCAAGAAGCTCAACAGTTCCTTTAACGGTAGCCGTTATTAACTTCGGAACCCTTTGGCCTTAAGTAAATCTTAATATGAGAGGCAGGTGGAGGTGCTTCGTTTCCAATTTTATTCATCTTCATCAGAGGAAGTCGACGCCCCCTCGCTCCTAATATCAGTCATAATGAATTAATTTTGTCCACTTCACCTTAAATCTGCACTTTTTGGTGTAGATGCAACAGTTCCTCCTTTACTTAAACCAGATGGCTCAGTCACTCACTGTCCAAAGGAAAAGGCAACCCTTTTGGCTGATGTTTTTGACAGTAAACAGAGTAATGAAAAACTTGAACTTCCTCATTCCTGTTTTCCTGAGGCTAAACTAACTAGTTTAGCTTTTCGATCTCGTGAGATTAAAGCTCTGTTGATGGACCTTGATGCTTATGGAGGTGTAGACCCAAATGGTATTTTTCCTTTGTTTTTTATAAAGACAGCAGATTTCTTAGCTCCAAAGTTATCTGTTATTTTGCGCAAGTTAGCAAGAAGAGGAGCTTTTAGCACTAGTTGGAGAATTGGTAATGTTACTCCTCTATGTAAATGTGTTTGTGGTAGCTCAAGTCCCACTGATTACCGCCCAATTTCCATAACTCCCATATTATCTAAAGTTTTTGAACGTCTTCTGGCAAAACGTCTTAATAGGTTTGCTGAAGGTAATCATCTCTTCCCTAGTTTGCAATTTGGTTTTCGTAAAGGCCTTGGAGCATGTGATGCCCTTCTTACAATCTCCAATGCTGTACAGAAATCCCTTGATTGTGGTCGGGAAGTTCGTATGATTGGCCTTGATTTTAGTGCTGCCTTTGACCGTGTTAATCATGAGGCCCTTGTTTTCAAACTGAAACAGTTGGGAGTGGGTGGGTCGTTTCTTAGCATTATTATTGATTTTTTAAGTAATAGATCTCAAAGAGTTGTTGTTGATGGGCACCATAGTGATTATAGGAATGTGATATCCGGTGTTCCACAGGGTAGTGTTCTTGGCCCATTACTTTTCATACTATATACACATGACATGTGGTTTGGCCTAGAAAACAAGCTTGTTGCATATGCAGATGATGCTACTCTCTTTGCATCAATTCCATCCCCTGAATGTAGATCTAGGGTTGGTGAATCCCTTAATAGAGATTTAGCTAGAATTAGTGCATGGTGCAAATTATGGGGTATGAAGTTGAATCCTAACAAAACTCAAAGTATGATTGTAAGTAGGTCAAGGACGGTGGTTCCTCAACATCCGGATCTCAGTATTGATAATGTTTCTTTAAATATGTATGACTCTTTCAAAATTTTAGGTGTGATTCTCGACAGTAAATTTACTTTTGAGAAACATATAAGGTCTGTGTCTTCTTCAATTTCACAAAAAATAGGCTTATTGAGAAAGTCTTTCAAGATTTTCGGTGATCAATCTATTCTGAAGAAGTGTTTTAATTCTTTCATTCTACCTTGTTTTGAGTATTGTTCTCCTGTCTGGTCTTCAGCTGCTGATTCTCATCTTAATTTGTTGGACAGAAACTTACGGTCTATTAAATTTCTTATTCCTGATCTAGATATTAATCTCTGGCACCGTCGTTCAATTAGTTCATTATGTATGTTGCATAAGATTTTTCACAACTCTGACCATCCTTTACATTCAGATCTCCCTGGACAATTCTATCCTGTTCGTAATACTAGGCAGGCAGTTAATTCTAATAGCCAGGCCTTCTCCATCACGAGGCTCAATACTACGCAGTACTCTAGAAGTTTTATTCCAGCTGTGACCAAGTTGTGGAATGATCTTCCTAATCGGGTGGTTGAATCAGTAGAACTTCAAAAGTTCAAAGTTGGAGCAAATGCTTTTTTGTTGACCAGGCGGACATAGTCTTTTTATAGTTTATTTATGACATATTTGTTTTTGATGTTGTTGATAGTTTATTATATGACATGTCTGTTTTGACGTTGTTTCTTATCTTAGAATGATTTATTGTTAATTTGTTCTCTTCATTTATTTATTTCCTTATTTCCTTTCCTCACTGGGCTATTTTTCCCTGTTGGAGCCCCTGGGCTTATAGCATCTTGCTTTTCCAACTAGGGTTGTAGCTTGGATAGTAATAATAATAATAATAATAAACGGAGAGATGATTTAATGGCGTCTTGCGCTCAAGGGCCACGAGTTAAATGCTGACGATACACAATGGGAACGTTGTGGTATATTGAAGGGAAGTGAGAAATTGATAGATTAATGTTGAGAGTTGAATAAATTAATAAAGGAAAACAATAATACATTGTAAGTATGATTATTAATCCTCACCACTGCCTTTAATCATAGGCAATAATGTGAGAAATTTAAATTTAAATTTCAACCTCTATCTAATTTTGTAGGAATG
Organism: Palaemon carinicauda; assembly: GCF_036898095.1. Taxonomy (NCBI): domain Eukaryota; kingdom Metazoa; phylum Arthropoda; class Malacostraca; order Decapoda; family Palaemonidae; genus Palaemon; species Palaemon carinicauda. The sequence goes on along the minus strand of NC_090741.1, from coordinate 75,642,688 downwards.
AGTTGGGAATTGAGATTTTCCGCCAGTAAAAAGTCTCTGGAACTCCAACTGGAATTATGAAGCTTCAAGAGGAATCCGGATGTCTTCCGCAGCGTTTTCATCGATTATGTGCAATATGTTTTATTTATATTTTTTTTCTGTTAATTGAGGTATTTTGATGTTTTCATGTTTGCTTGCACGAATGCGCAGGCATTATATAAAGATAATTTCTTTGTTGATCATTATCACCTTCCACACTGTTATCCCTAAATCAAAGGGTCGGTTGCTTGATGCACCCTCTTCAATGCCTTCAATCAAAGGCCTCCTCTTCCACCAAAACTCTTCTCTCGATATCATCCTTCACTTTATCTCGCGATATAACTCTCAGCATCCCTCTAGATCTTCTCCCACTGACAGGTTCCTCCATAGCTCTCCTCACCCCCTCCCCACCATCCATAATCAACACATGCCCACACCATCTCAGTCGTGATGTACTTATTAATTTCTATGTTAATATGGTTTATAATTTTTCGAATTTCGATTTCAAAGAACACCAATTTCAGGTTTACAGTTAAACTTTTTAATATAAATATTACTTGTACACATATAACAGTCAATAAACCTCCCATTTAATCAACGTAGAATCCTCAGCCGTAATCTGCTTTACCGATTTACTTTAAAATTTCCTTTAGAGAATTAGTTTTCCTAAAAGTGAAAAAAACTACCTCTAAGTGATGATATTCTTCCTTCCTTTTCATTAATAATAATAATAATAATAATAATAATAATAATAATAATAATAATAATAATAATAATAATAATAATAATAATAACAGTTCGTCCATAATTCTTACCATACGCATACAGAAAATCATTCTTTTCATAGGATTCAAGTAGGTTTACATAATCTTGACATTAAAACTCTAGGCAATTTGAATAAAAATTCTCACCTCAAAATATTCATGTAACATGTTCAGCTAAAACGTGAATACGATCATAAACCTAGGATTAATATCTATTAAATGTTCATTACTACCGCACGATTCTGCATATAATTTTCTGCAAAATAAATACATGATTTAGTACACACAATCACCAATACAAACAAACTCACATACGTGAGGCACAAACAAAAGCAAGAAGCACAACAGTTCCTTTAACGGAGGTCGTTATTAACTCGAACCCTTCGTCCTTAAGTAAATCTTAATATGAGAGGCAGGTGGAGGTGCTTCGTTTGCAATTTTATTCATCTTCATCAGAGGAAGTCGACGCTCCTTCGCTCCTAATATCAGTCATAATGAATTAATTTTGTCCACTTCATCTTAATAGACGGCGAGATGATTTAATGGCGTCTTGCGCTCAAGGGCCACGAGTTAAATGTTGACGATACACAATGGGGACGTTGTGGTTTATTCAAGGGAAGTGGGAACTTGATAGATTAATGTTGCGAGTTGAATAAATGAATAATGGAAAACAATCATACATTATAAGTATGATTATTAATCCTCATCACTGCAATTAATCATAGGCAATAATATGAGAAATTTAGGTTTAAATTTCAACCTCTATCTGATTTTGTGGGAATGAGTTGGGAATTGAGATTTTCCGCCAGTAAAAAGTCTCTGGAACTCCAACTGGAATTATGAAGCTGCATTAGGAATCCGGATGTATTCAGCAGCATTTATCATCGGTTATGTGCAATTAGTCTTACACTTTTTTTCCCGTTAAATCGAGGTATTTCGATGTTTTCTTGTTCGTTTGTACGAGTGCAGAGGTCTTATATAATGCTAATTTCTTTGTTAATCATTATCACCTTCCACTCTGTTATCCCTAAATTAAAAGGTCGGTTGCTTGATGCACCCTCTTCAATGCCTTCAATCAAAGGCTTCCTCTTCCACCGAAACTCTTCTCTCGATATCATCCTTCACTTTATCTCGCGATCTAATTCTCAGCATCCCTCTTGATCTTCTCCCACTAACAGGTTCCTCCATAGCTCTCCTCACTCCCTCCCCTCTATCTATCCTCAACAAGTGCCCACACCATCTCAGTCGTGACGCACTTATCAATTTCTTTGTTAATATGGCCTGACAAAAGCCCTTAGTTATTAACTGTAGCAGATCTCGGCAAGGGCTGACTAAAAGGCGCAGTATATTAACAAATTCCGTCTTTTTCTTCAGTACTCTATCCCTGATGACAAGAAAAAAATACAGCAATCTAGTGTTTCCTTAGAATAGTTGATGCCCTAAGCCTGTGCCTCGGGTATAAGTGTGATTACATGTGTATAAAAGATATCAAATAATAAAATAATTTCATATCGATAATTCCTCTACCAAAAATAATAAGGTACATTTAGTTCAGAGCAATATTTCATATATTCATTAATTATTCAAAATAGTTCCTTCCTGTAAAGTTGCTACATTTTCAGAGGCTCAAGATCTCTGGAGAAAAACAAAAACACAAACAAAAAGTAACATATATAAAACTTCTATTTCCTGACGCAATTTGTTTTTTGTTGTCTGAGAGGGATGACACCCAGTACAAATAGCCTAACTATTTTCGCCACCCGCCCCCCCTAAAAAAGAAAGAAAAAAGAAAGAGGGGAGCATTTTCTAACTGTTTAGCAATAATTTAAAACGGAATTTTCCGTAGTCTCTCAGTTGTTTGTTCCTCTACAGAAACATTTTATAGTGAGACCAGAGGAGAGAATATTGGTGGTTGATCATTTACCACTGTTGCGAAAATGAATTTTTTTTTTTTTTTTTTTTTTTTTTTTTTTTTTTTTTTTTTTTTTTTTTAATTATTGGATGGAATAACTGTCAAATTTTTCCT
>NC_090741.1:75624880-75637380 GCF_036898095.1 Palaemon carinicauda | reverse complement strand
GTGCGAATAGCCTGACTATATGTAGGCCTCCCCTCTAAAAAAAAATAGGTAGCATTTTCTGAGTACTATCCGTAATTTCATGCACTCTCTTAATTGTTCTTTCCTCAACAGAAACCTTTCATATTAAGACCAGAGGAGAGAATATCGATGGCTGAACGTTTAACAATGACTGTTCCGGAAATAAATTTCCCTTTTTTTAAGGAAAAGTTAACGAATGGATTAGATGTCCCAAATTTTTCCAATTTCCTTCGTTTGTCCTTTACCTTTTTCTTAACTCCAAAATTTATTGAAAGAGAGCGTGCATGAATCTAGAGGTAACATAACAATCATTCCATCTCTAAAGATAAGGAAAAAAGCGAAGAGAATTGTCCTAGTAACAACACTTCGTAAAATTCGTCCTCTTTTTTAATTGCAAAAACTTGGCCTACAATTGTTTTTAAAGATACTTATGTAATTAATGAAATTCTAATTTAGCTGAAAGTATCGCATAATTTATCTTAGCTTTTATTAAAGTTGACCATATTTTTTTTGTTAATGAATATCAAACACTTTATACTAAATTAGAATACTTGAATACATAAATTGCACTAAAATTATAGTATACACACACGCATATATATATATATATATATATATATATATATATATATATATATATATATATATATATATATATATATATATATATATTACGTAGAAAAATATAAATATATACTATGGCTGTCAATCCATTCGATGACGATCACTAATTCCTTAAATGATAACTACAGTTATATATACACACACACACACACATATATATATATATATATATATATATATATATATATATATATATATATATATATATATATGTATATATATATATATATATATATATATATATATATATATATATATATATATATATATATACATATATCATAGACTCCTTTAAGGAAGGACTAGAACGTCCCCTGCTCGGGGTTTTTAACTTGAGTCTGAAAGATTAACTTGAGTCTGGACTAAAATGACTTCTAGAAGGGCTAGAAACACGTTCTCTGGATCAGAATGGGGGTTTTTGAGGATGGCGAGTTCAATAGTAGAATTTTCAACACCACCTGGGGTCATCTTCAAGGTCTAAAGGTCATTTATCAAGGTCAAATTTGTGAATTTTGGTCATTTTTGATCGTTTTTTGTGTGTAACTCATAAATGGTGAGAGGTAGCTGATTATAATATGAGGCAAGTCTGCAGAGCTGTCCGAATTTAATATATATTGTCATATATCGTCCTTCAAGAAAGGACTGGAACGTCCCCTGATCGGGGTTTTAAACTTGAGTCTGAAGGATTAACTTGAGTCCTGGACTGAAATGACTTCTAAGAAAGGCTAGAAACACGTTCTCTGAGTCAAAATGGGGGTTTTTGAGGACGGTGAGTTCAATAGTGACATTTTCAACACCACCTGGGGTCATCTTCATCATCTTCAAGGTCAAAAGGTCATATTTCAAGGTCAAAATAGTGAATTTTGGTCATTTTTACTCGTGTTTGTGTGTAACTCATAGATGGTGAGGGATGGCTGATTATAATAAGAGGCAAGTCTGTAGTTCTGTCCAAATTTTGCCTCTTTGCCACCAACCCATTAGGGTACCACGTCAACACTTCCAAGGAAGGGTTATAGTGAGTGGACTTTTGCTTGAATCAGGGAACAGTCTCGAAAGACATACCATGATAAAAAATCCATATTTTAATCTTAATGCTCAGTACATTTCTAATAAAATGAGTGTGGGCGAATAAGACGCAGGGTTCACTGTGAATTAGTTTATCAAAATTTAATAAACGTACATATCAGATCAACATTTATAAAATTTATAAAATGTGGATGATATGCGTAAAAGCATAAAGGACAACAGTCAACAAAAAATATTGTTTCATCTACTAGGAAACAGATTTGCCACTTCAATTGAATTATTAATAATAATGATATAGTCTGTATACTGTTTACATACACTAGCGTAAAAAACGCTTGGCACAAGTGTCCGTATATGCTATAGATTACCGACGTCAATGGAACAGTTCGTAAGGACACTTTCGTGGCCTATCACTCAGCGTGTAGTAACATAGAGTGACTACACGCGCAACCTCTTAATTAATCGTCCCAAATTAATTACACTATTCCTCGCAGACTTAAAACAGAAGGTTAAAAAATTCTACCTACTGCTACCACAGATCTCATAAGTTGCTCCACTTGCTTTGCATAGTACATAAAGAATGCCTTGGATGACTACCAGCCGGTGTGCAAACAAGGATGTTCAAAGTCCATATAATTAAGGAAATTTTATGGAAGAGGCAACTTTCTTCGGATCATGACTAACGGGTGTACTGTGTGGATCCGTTCTGCGAATAACACGGGTGAATTTTGCCCATAGTTATAGATAACTTTGAACCCAGGGTTTCTCTTCTGAACAGCTGTCCTCCCATAAAGTCTGAAGTTCTATGAAGATAGACCTTTAGGCACTCCACTGGACATAGAGATGCATCTTCCTTCAGAGGGCAGATTCTCTAGGGACCCCACCTGTTGGTGGGTAGCTTGTTCCTGGAAAGAAACGTTGGGTCTGGAAATAGATTCAGTTCTCCCTCCAAGAACTGGGCGTGGCCTTCCTCTCTAGAGAGAGCCACTATTTCATAACTCTGGCCCACGAAGCGAGTACAAACAGAAATATGTTTTCTGTGATGGAGCAAAGACAGTCGACTTCTGTACTCGCTGAGACAGGGATGAATCCGTTAGCGGTACGAATTTTAGTCGTGGTTCCCATGCCAGAGGGAACCACACACTATTTGGCCACTTGTGGGCCACTATTGCTGCTTTCCCTTTGAAGGATCTCAGCTTATCGAGGACCTTCAAAAGGAGGTTGTGCGGAGGGAACAGATAGATACTGGACCATCTGTTCCAATCCAGGGACATAGCGTCCACTGCCTCCGCTAACAGCTCCTCGTAAGGGGACACGTAACGATCTATTTTCTTGTTGTCTTTCGTCGCAAAGAGGTCTATCTGCAGCTCTGGGACTTAAATCGAGATAAAGGAGAACGATCCTGCATCAAGGGACCAGTCTAACTCTAAAGGTGTAAACCTAGATAGAGCGTCCGCTGTCACATTGCGGAACCCTTGAATGTGAACTGGTGACAGGTGCCATTTCTTCCTTTCCGCCAAACGGAATATGGCCAATGTCACTTGGATCTCTTTGCGCGTTTGATGCGTATTTTCTCCAGACTCCTGTTGCATTCTTAAGCTGTGCTCTTAGCACTGGATCTGTTATCAAAGCAAACTGTAGAGAGCCCAGCACTCTCTCCTGTTCGCGTCTTGATATCCATTTGGATTTCAATAGTCTCTCGACAGATCCTGCTATTTCTTTCCTCTTCTTACTAGGAATGGAAAGCCGATGTGGTTCCAAATTCCAGTGGATTCCCAACCACCGAAATTTTTGAGCTGGAGAAAGACGAGACTTTTTGATGTTGATCTTGAATCCCAGATGTTCCAGAAACTGGATCACTATCTTAGAAGCTTGCATGCATTCTGTCCTGGATGCTGCCCACACTAGCCAGTCGTCCAAGTAGGCTACTACTTGGACCCCCTTTAGACGTAATTGATGGACGGCTGCGTTCGCGAGCTTCGTGAAAATCCTTGGGGCTATGTTTAGCCAGAAAGGCATGGCTCTGAAGGCGTAAACTTTTCTATGTAACTTGAAGATTAGGTAGGAGGAGAGGTGACGATTAATTGGAACGTGCCAATAAGCGTCAGACAAGTCTATAGAGACAGTATATGCCCTTCTGGGCAGTAGGGTCCTTATGTGCTGAAGCGTGAGCATTCTGAACTTGTAGTTCACTATGAACTTGTTGAGTGGTGACAAGTCTAGAATAACTCTGAGTTTTTCTGAGTCCTTCTTTGGAACACAAAACAGCCTTCCTTGGAATTTTATGGACTTAACCTTCCGGATTACAATTTTGTCTAAGAGTTCTCGGACATATTCTTCCAGAACGGGGGATGAGTGTTGGAAGAATTGAGGAAATTGAGGTGGAGGACTGCTCCAGCTCCAACCTAGTCCATTTTTAATTAGGCTGTGGGCCCAGGGATTGAAGGTCCAGCGATCCCTAATTATCTGTAGTCTCCCTTCTACTGGAAGTATCTTACTTCTGCTGTTGTGGATCGGAGGCCTTGCCTCCTTGACCGAGTTCTTCCCTGTATCCCCTTCCTCTTGAAGGGTGTCTAGAAGAACCCCTGGCTGTTCCTCTAGCTCTCAAACGAAAGGAAGAAGTCTGCCTTTCGAAGGCTGGGTTAAGAACTGGCGACTGTGTCGCCACTTGTTGAGGTACCAGCTGGTACGTGGTTGGAGGTTGTGCCACTATATGAGGCACCGCGGTCACAGGAAGTTGTTGTTGCTGTCCTGGATCTTGGGGTCACTTGCCATCGTTTCTGGTGTCGTTTGTAACGACATCGATGCCGCAAGTCTTTCCTTTGTCTCTTGCTCTCTACGCAAGAGAACCACCGACAGTTTTGGAAGTGCCTCACCGAACTGGCGTTCAGCAATATCAGCTTCCAGCTTCCCGACTGAGAAGGTAAGGTGTACGTCCTTCCAGTCTTCTTGGTCCAAGGGCAAGGTCAGAGATAACGGCTTGCACTCCTCCAAGGAGGGGCATGGTTTCCCTGTCTCCACCGCCTTTAAGGCTCTGGTAGGAGAGGCCTCAAAGTAGGGAAGCTTCTTACTCAAGGCGGGCACCTTTGAGTTAGTGAAGCGCCTCTCTTTCATCGAGCTCGCTAGTAACGTTTGAGCCTTACTATGGTCAAAAACTATGACCTCCTTCGGCTCCGTCTCCTCCTTTGAGGCTGGCTCCTTCCTAAGACAGACATAGCAGTCCGGATAAGAATCTTTGTTGGGCCAAAATTCCACTTCTTCCAGGGGAATTGCTCCCAACTTTTCTGAGATCACGATCTTCCCGGTTGTCATCGGCATGTGTTCGGTATACCTCCAAGGATTAGTATCCGAGCACAAAGGAAGATCCTTCACGCTGAGCTGCTTCTGGGGCCCACGTGATGCTGCAAGTCTATGTACCTCCAGTTTCATTGCAGCTTCTTTCTCATCATTCTTCTTTTGAATTTGTTGGATCATCTCAACAATGGAAGAAAGAGTCCTTCCCAGTTCATCTGGGATAGCAGACGATGTAGACGGAATAGGTTCTGGGTCCGGAACCAATGTAACCGACACTTAGTCGATTTCCTCCTCTTCTACTTGAGGAGCCTAGAACAGCTCCTCCTCCTGACCTTCTCCTAGAGGGTCCTTCTCAGTAGAATCCGACACCTCTGACATCCTATCGTCCAATTGGATGTCTTGAAGGGCGGCTGAGACTACAGAATCTACCGGATTCTGGGCAATTGGTATCTCCACCTGAGGCTGGGGGATGATTGCATCAGCCGATGCTTTAGGGAAAAGGTAGGCCCTCATCTTCTCATTTGGAAGGTAGGGACCTGAGGTGTTTTTCTGAAAACCCCTCACCCAGGATCGTAACGTTTCCCTGGCAGCATTCCTTGACTCCGTTGACTTAGGGTCGTCAAAAGCCTCGGTAACCAGGTTAGAACAAACTATACAAACCTGAGGGTCCCAATAGCGAAGATCACCTCTGGAGGCTGCGCATGCTGCGTGCCTCCTGCAATATTGATGCCCACAGGAGTTCTTACTGTGGACATTACAGAACACACTCCCGCACTTTGGATGGTCCTCCTGTAAAGAGAAGAAAAATCCATGAGTATCAAGTGAAGGGTTTTACTTATATTGAGACATTTAGCTTATATAGAAAAGCTATAAAAGAAAGAAGGAAAGACACATACTTGTATTTCCTGTCCAGTCAATTTGCTGAAACCTCCCGAGATATTAAAACTAAGGTTAATTCTATTATAGAATACCTTATGTAATTTCCTAAACGGAAATTTAAGGTTTAGTTCACACCTTGAGATAAAGTTTTAATATACGGGATAGAAGGAATACAGAAAGAACTTACTTTCTATGTATTGTACAGTCTCAACAAAAGGCTGTACAAGATAACATTAAGTATGATGAAGAACTTTTAGTGTTATCACAAGCACTGTACAGCAGTTTCTGCTAATGCAGTGTGTACTACACTACGAATACAGCAACTACTGTACATCGCATGCTGTTGTGCCGGCATGCGCCTGCACGTGCCGGCCGGCAACTACCCCTGTATAGTTCAAAGATATACTATCTTTAACTAATAGGCGGCAGCCCCCTGATTTGCAACTCTGTGCCGGCCAGCAATCATTGCCCGGCTGCCGGCTGCTAATCGTAGTGGCCAGCAGATTCAGGCTGTCTTTCCACTGCCGGCCGGCAAAGGTAATAAAACCCATGCCCGCCGACAGTAGCCAAGAACCAGAGAACCTCCACCTGCCCGGCTGTCAGCTGTTAAGCCGGCAGCCGGGTTAGGGGTGCAACACAATAGTCAGAGAAACAGTATGGATGTAAGGTTATGAGGCGGCATTGCCGTACAACCTTCCATCCAGAAAGAGTGAACTTATGGAAGGGGAGAATGTAGCATTCAGGCTTCCAAAGAATCCAAAACCTGCCGGGCTCTACCGGCAGACATGGAAGGGAGACCATGGGAGGTCTGGGGTTCACTCTGCAGAGAGCTGAGCCTGTCCTCCATCCTAACCTATACTAGGTACGGAAGTAGGACCGCGGCCAAAGAAAATAAAAGAAAGAGAGGTGGGGAAGGGATAAGGGTCCTATAGATTTCGTTCTAGCAGGAGACACACTAAGCCGTTAGGGAAGCTCATCCTAACCAAGAGTTGTCTATTAGGGAGGAAGACTGGCAATACTTGCTAACCTCCTCCCAACCAGAACAAAGTTAGGTGAAGTTATTTCGCCGGGCAACAGAGAAAACTCATTTTCCAGCCCGAGAAAAACAACACAGGACAGTCTGCTAGGCTACTAGAGGAAGGAATCATCCTTCCAACATGGAATAGGGAAGCAAAGCTTCCTGTGTCCGCCCCTAACCTAGCAAAGGAGACTCTTTCTCTATGCTAGGAAGAAGCAGACCACAGACTAGAAACACTGATGTTCTGCCCTAACCCAAAAAACCAGTCACTCTGGTTATCAGGTCAGGAGAGACATATCCTAGAATAGTTATACCTGAATTATTATACAGATAGAACCACTAGGATTAAGCCGAAGGCTTACAGAAGGAGAGAGGGATTGAACTTAGCCTCCGGAGGAGAAAACAATCAGGGATGTGCGAAAGTGTACTACTGTTCCTAGAATACTAGACTAGATAAGATGAGAATCGATTACCTAAATCACCGAAACTCTCTCGTATACAATCTGGGAAAAAACATTCAACAATATCTTACATGTATAAAGTATTTGCCTATAGCTTCAATAATATAACATTCGGAAAAACTTATATCATGCATGAAAGTACTAGTGCCAGACGTCTAGGCTACGAAGCCTCACGAAGGGCAAGATCAGTACCTCGACCCGTGTCGAAACCACCGGGCTAAAACTGACGGTATAATATAAGCATTCCTAGCGGAGCTAAATAGCTAAATTATTAAAGCGTAACAAACCGGAAACGTCGCTCCAGCTAACTAAATGACCTATAAGAGCGAGCGATAGCATCCAGGATGCCTCCGGTAGGCAACAGCTCTTGTTTACGTTAAAATCACTTTTGATTTAATTCAAAATGACAAGAGCTTACATTTATACATAGTAAAGATAATACTCAACTTCCTAGAAGCAGAAGAGGACAGAGAAGTCATCAAAATGTTGAATTAAATCCAAAATGAGAGAACACAAGGGAAAACACTGAGTAGAAGAGCTACACGAAAAGGAATAAAGAGGGCGCTACCGCCTTCATCAGATACACACTGGAAACGGAATAGGAGAGATGCCTTATGAGCGGCTCTCTTTTCATTCTCGTTTCAGATTCTTGTCACTGTACCCCCTCGAAGCGTTAATACTGTTCGGGGCGAAGATAGCTATGTGATTTGTCAAGAATACGTCCTCTGATATTATGCGATATCCCTGTGAGATTATTTAGGGATATTCGCTCCAGGAGTTAGAATTCTGGATACCTTAAGGTAAAATTCTCTGGGAATATCACTGTAGTCAAATATACCCTAGAAAGCTACCTAATAGGAACTTCCATCAGGACGACATGGCCTGAGCCCCAAAATACTCTATTAAAATAGAAATAATTTGGTCACCGACTTGATCCTACCAAATCTAATAAATGACTCTCTTTTCAATAATCAAGGTTAGAAATATATATTCATAAAAGTTAACAAGTTTAGAACTGAGTATACAAAGCGGAGTTTCTTTTCGAGAACCAAACGTTTTTCGAGAATTATTCAAGAATCAAATATTTCACCAAAATGCTTCAACTTTCCTGACGACCTCCACCAAGTTAAAACCTTGAATTCTCAAAAACTTCGGGGCTTAAGAAGATTCATAAACACCGGAAAGAGAAATTTCAACTTGAATAAAACCAAAGCTTAACTAAATGCACACCTTTTGACATTGAATTATGGAGTAAAAAACAGAAAAGTGGAGAAAGTATAAGGGTAGCGGGAGGATAATCTAAATTAGGCCTGTATGGAAAGAAAGGGAGGTGTTAAAAAGAATGGCAGAGGGGGAAATGGGCAATAAAAGTCAGAGGGATTTCCTGATGAAGTTAGGGAAATTGGGTGAGAATGAAGAAGGGGAAATTGAAGTAATGAAAAAATTTAAATGTTCAGGTTGTTGGAATCGAAGATCTGTCTAATCAAGGGATTCCATTCAAAAGTATGTATGTATGTACATATGGATTTACGTCCTAAATGCTAACGGTAGGAATCTAATTCTTATATATTTCTAAATACTAACAGGAATAACTTCACACTTTAATATAGTTTATTATCATTACCATTAATTCATATCATTGAATATATCTTAACATATTCGCTATATTTCATTTTAAGGAGACATGAGAAGATATATTAAAATCTAGTGGCAGTCCGTTGTGGCTGATGACGGCATCTGTTAAAATATAGAACCGGAGAGATTCCATTGAAACTAAATAAAGATACATCAAATTTTGTTTCTGGAAAGCAACAAGAGAACGACCATCACAAGGGACAATGCGAGGAATAAATAAATTAAAGTGATAAAGAAAAATGGCAGGTAAAATTGATTGGCGAACAGCCCCTCTGAATAGGCCTGTACCCATGCTAGGGTGTTGAGAGAAGCCAGGCGGAATAAACTGAGTGTGAAGAAAGAAAGAAAATGAGAGGGGGAATAAAATAAAGATTGAAGGAAGAAGAAATCGTGATAGCCGAATGGAAAGAGGCAATGAAGGGGAGACTGAATAAAGGGCATAAAAAGGAAGGGAAGAAAGGCAACCGGGATTTCCATAAAGGAAATATTCATTGCACACCATCAGAGAGAGAGAGAGAGAGAGAGAGAGAGAGAGAGAGAGAGAGAGAGAGAGAGAGATTTTCGGATATCCCAACTGCATGGACACAATTCAAAAAGGACGATAAGGCAGGTATGATTGTTTAAATAATACTAATAAGAACAAACGCTACTGGCACTGTATTAATTTAATAAAATCTGACAGTAATAAAGTTATCACGCGATTTCTTTCTTCCTATGGACTAGTCTTTGTCTGTGACAGAGTAATCCACTCAATGTTTACCTGAATTATCTATAACATAGATGATTACGTGTTAGTACAAATCTATTTTACCACAGAGCCCATAAATGGGGTTATATTTAGACAGCCGCTAAAAGTATTCCGTTTATCTGTGGTTATCAAGTAACGCTCATTACAGCGCTTGAGTGTCTGAATATATCAAATGACTTCCTTGTGTTTATGAAAATGATTAGGAATGTGTTTGCTTTCTTAACTATATTTATAAATATCCATGCCTTGCTCCATGCATTTAGTTCTGCACATGACTTAGTGAATATGCTTAGATATATCCCTGTGTTTCTGAATGCTTAATGCATTCAGTGTTAATGGTTTTGTTAAGTTTCCCTCTAGCTAAGCAGATGGAAACGTCTGAATAAGACATTACTTGACGGTGGTGTCCATCTCACATTGGTTGTGACTTCACTTGTAATAATACAGCTAAATTCGAAACTATATTTAATATTTCCTCTTTCATCTATTACTTATTCACATGTAAATTTCTGCACACTCAGACAAGAGCATGCTTTCAAGAAATTAATAACGATGCAACATTATTACTTTCAATAACATCACCTTTAAAAGATACTTCTAACTGGGTTAATATTTTCCTTCAATTTCTGTTCTATTCAGATGCAAATTTCTGCCTTGGCTAGTGTGGGGTAAGGGAAACTATTTTTTCGGTCTTAAATAAGGTACGAACGCCATATATGATCGTTCAATACGAACAACTAGATACTTAATTTGTAATTAGGATACGAAAATCTTTGAGGAATATGGAAATCCTCAGAACAGGGTTAATTAGTCAACGCACATATCTTAATTGCTGCGATTATATAATTTTGGAAAGGTTTTTGTGTCAGTGGAAAAACATCGTTATTTTGACTGACTGTTTAAAGCTACAATTATAGCTTCATTGAAATAGGTGAAAGGAATTCAGGTCTTATTTTTCCTAATATAATAAAAAACTTTCGATATTCCTAAGGTGTTTCAAGCTTTGCTCATCTACGACTTCAGTCAGCCCTGAATATTTTAGATTTTCACACAAGAAAAGTCACCCAAGAAGGATGCAGGTTTTTACATAGATCACTTAATCAAATTTGTTACGTACATTTTCCTAAGATGTTTCTACAGACAACTCTAATAATGAACTCAACTTCTTGAAAAATAAACTCAATTAAAATTTACAATAAATACTTTTCACATTAGAAAATACTTTCCTCCCTCAGCCACATGAATGATAATTGAAGATTTTCACATTTCACCAGTGTAAAGGAAAATAGAACTCTAATCTTTCACCTGTTTGAATTAGAATAAAATTTAAGGTATATAGATTAAAATATAAGGTCTTCCTTATCAGCTGCATGATAAAATCCCTCCTCCACCTTCAGCATTAGCATAAAAAAAAATTTATACCCCTAGCTATAAGAACCAAAATAAAGGACTTTTAAGTTTCCACAATATAAATTAAAGTGTTTTTCAGATTCAGCTATAACACAAGCACGACGTCACGAGCTATTATCTGTCCAATCTTTCTCAGACACATTTACCATACAATTCTCTAATCTCTTCTTAAACATGGCTAATCATCCCCCCAAAAATTTCTTGAGATTCGGTCTCATAGATTTTAAGCTTTGTGATTGTTTTTTTTTTTTACCTTCTCATGACCCTGGCCTTGACATTAGACCCAATCAGTCCCACAATTTAATCAGGTTGTCCTTGGCACATGTCCAGTCATCCAGGCAAAATTCTTGAGATTAGGTCAAATAATGTTTGAGTTATGCGAATCACAAACACACATAGACAAACATACAGTAGATGGCTCTCAAAACATAACCCTTTCCGCTCTGAAGTTGGCGAAGGTAACGAGTATCAAACGTGATAAGAACTTTGCTGAAGAGTTCTTGAATTTCTCCCAAGCTTATTAAAACTTCCCATAAACGCTAGCTGTATCTCTACCGGATATGATAAAGCATCTGCCAAACTTTTTGAAATGTCTGCCAAATTCTTGAAGAACGTTGGCAAAATGTATTGAGATTTCCTATCCGATAACAAAGAAGATTGTGAATACATGTTGGACATTTAGGGTATGTTTTAGTATGTAGGGGGCTATGATTATCGACCTTACTACGTTGTCTTTGTTATACCTTATTTTCAGTGCAAAAGATGGAGAATTTATGAATCAGAATATTTACTAAAATAGAAATAACTTCGAGAGAGAGAGAGAGAGAGAGAGAGAGAGAGAGAGAGAGAGAGAGAGAGAGAGAGAGAGAGAGAGAGAGAGAGAGAGCTGAATGGATTTCATATCTAGGTCTGTATATTATATGTTATTTCTATTGCTCTCGGTTAACATAGGCCTTGTAAGTCACGATCATTAGAATCAATTGAGTATCTCACCTCTTGCCTTAATTGAACTTTGAATGGTTATTAAGGCTTTTAGAGTTTACTGATTATGCCATATAGCCAAATTTACTTGTGGAAATACTCCATCATTTGAATCTTTCATACCTTCGTGTTCATTTAGGATGCCCCTCGAAAAGAAATATTTATGGCATATGGAACGATTTTTGAGTTATTCGTAGGATAATCCATCAACTTTTAACTCCAGTTTTTTCAGTATAAATGAGTTTAACGAAAAAGAGATGATCCGGCTTAGATTAGACTTCTAGTATACAGTGAAACTCCCCTATCCGCTGATTCGACTATCGCTGTTAAACTATTGATTCCTTTATATATATATATATATATATATATATATATATATATATATATATATATATATATATACATA
>NC_090741.1:75614880-75617380 GCF_036898095.1 Palaemon carinicauda | reverse complement strand
ATTATTATTATTAGCTAACTTACAACCCTAGTTGGAAAAGCAGGATGCTATAAGCCCAAGGTCTCTAACGGGGAAAAATAGCTCAGTGAGGAAATGAAAGCCCTTCAGTTAATGTAACTTTACAGTTAATAAGAACGATTAACCAACTAATTAAAAATAATGAAACTGATTTCTTTAGAATAACAAATGAATGGAAATGTTAAATTTGTATGAGTGTTCTAAGACACATACCTAGATCTTCTGTATAATTGAATAAATTGTTTCATGAATGGATAGCTTAAAATCTTGTAATTTACCATTTATTAATGTTCACTGACCACAGTATAAAATAGTTTCTTACCCAAATCATTAATATTGAAATCCACTTAATTTTTTCGCAAATTAAAAATCATTGCTATTCATGTAATTCACTATCATTTATACATACCAAATTCGCTTCTTTGTACGCCCTGTACCAACCGTGTGTCACACAATTGTACTTAATTCCTATTGCATATATTATGCTTGTATCTTCGCTCTTCCCTCGCACTAAACGAACATGAAAATTCATGTCTGCTGTTTCCTCTGTAACATTGTCTGTCTTGTTAACTTGTTATGTCCTGTTGCCTTGAGGTTTTGTATATAAAGGAGAGTGTTCTATAACAATATAACTCAGTTGATTGCATCCTGCCTTTGAGTTCACAACCCTCTCTCGGCCCGTCACATTGGTGACCCCGGAAGTCGACTCGCTCCCACTGCCTTCCACCCTCACCTCCCTCGCCCCTCCATCGTTGGTACTATGACGGAGACGGACTCTACTACAGCAGTTGGCACTGCGGCTGCCCCATTGAAACTTTCAACGTTAGCCAGCGGAGAAGCGTTTGCTTGGTTTCAACGCGCAGAAGTCCACTTTTGTATCAGGGGCGTGACTCGCTCAACCACCAAAGCGGATTATGTTCTCGCGGCGATACCCGAGGACACCTTCCCAGAAATATCCGACTGGCTTTGTGAACAAGGAGACACCCCAATAGCGTATGACGCCCTCAAAACATAACTTCTGCAGCAGTACTCGCCGTCGCCAGCCGCCCGTATAGCAAAGCTTTTTCAGCTCTCGCAACAACCGTTGGGGGACCAAAGGGCTTCGCTTGCCCTCAGGGAAATGACCAGTATCGCTCGCCTTCAACCTGCTGCAGACGGCTCTCCTCATGAGGTGAACCTACTTCGTGCCCTTTGGATACGCCGTTTACCCAAACCTGTACACGCTGCCATACCCGATGTCGATAGTTTACCCATAAAGGACTTGATGACCAAAGCCGACGCCCTTATGGACAGCCACTTCAAGGGTGCGCTCACCTCCTCACGTCGTACCCAGAAGTTTTCCATCCAGAACTTCGCCAAACGCCCACGGTTCCTGCCAAGCACGGTATTTATCACCATATCAAGACGACAGGACCCCCAGTCTTCGCAAAATTCAGACGTCTGGCACCGGAATGATTGGCAGCCGCCAAACAGACGTTCGCTGAAATGGAGAAAATGGGCCTTTGCCAAAAGGCCTCCAGCCCATGGTCGTCACCCTTACACATCGTTCTGAAGAAAGACAGCTCCCTCCGTCCGTGCGGGGATTACAGGCGCCTGAACATGCAAACAGAACCGGATCAATGCCCCCTCCCAAACATTGCTGATGTGACCTCCTACCTGCACAAAGCGAAGGTTTTCTCTATGCTCGACCTCCTGAAGGGGTATTATCAGGTTCCTATGAACCCAGAAGACATCCCCAAGACCGCCATCACCACTCCGTTTGGCACATACACCTTCAATTACTCCTGTTTTGGCCTTCGTAATGCTGGGGCCACGTTTCAACGTCTCATGGATGGCATCTTAGGGGACCTCCCTTTCTGTATATGTTATGTGGACGACATAATTGTGTTCTCCTCCTCAAAAGAGGAACACCTCCGTCACCTGCGCATCGTGCTCGACCGTCAAAGCTCTGCAGGAATTCTTGGGCATGATCAACTATTATCACCGTTTTCTGCCAGCCATTGCCGCCACTCTTGCTCCCCTCTACGCCTCCCTCAAGGGCAAGCCAAAGGACCTGAAGTGGGGTCCCCTTCAAGAAGCAGCCTTCTGCAATGCAAAGGAGGCCCTATCAACTGCTGCGGCTGTCACTTTTCCTATCCCACACGCCCCTCTCCTTCTCTCCACCGATGCCAGCAACGTCGCTATTGGGGCAGTTCTCGAGCAGGTGGTCAAAGGCTCGCCCTGCCCATTGGCCTTCTTCAGCAGAAAACTGTCCAAGGCAGAATCGGGTTATTCTACCTACGATCGAGAATTGCTGGCGGTGCACTTGGCTGTCCGTCACTTTCGCCATTTCTTAGAAGGTACGCCCTTCGTCATTCGCACAGACCACATGCCTCTGGTGCACGTCTTCACTCGACAGTCTGACGCCTGGTCCGCCCGTCAACGCCGACATCTGGATATACTGTGTATATATATATATATATATATATATATATATTATATA
>NC_090741.1:75602380-75609880 GCF_036898095.1 Palaemon carinicauda | reverse complement strand
GGTCCAGGCAATCGCTGCTGATGACTCAGCAAGTAGACCTATAAGCGCCCCCAAGCATATTTCAATATTTGACACGTTGTTAAAGTGAGAACACTGTTTTTATCAATCACTAGTTGGTATTTTGTGATAGTACTCAATTTGAGATACTACCGCTAGTGTGTTAATGGGTCCTTTGACTGGCCATACAGTACAACATTGGATCCCTCTCTTTGGTTACGGCTCGAGCCCTCTCTTTGGTTAGTGCTCGTTTACCCTTTGCTTATACATACACTGAATAGCCTGGCCTATTCTTTCCAAATTTTCTCTGTCCTCATACACCTGACAACACAGACTATCAAACAATTCTTCTTTAATCAAGTGGTTAACTACTACACTGTAATTGTTCAGTGGCTACTTTACTCTTAATAAGGGTAGAAGAGAGAGATTTAGCTATGACAATCAGCTCTACTACGAGAGGAACACTCTCAAAAATCAAACTATTGTTCTCTAGTCTTGGTTAGGGCCATAGCCTCTGTACCATGGGGTCTTACTGCTTTGGGGTAGAGTTCTCTGGCTTGAGGGCACACTCAGGCACACTATTCGATCTTATTTCTCTTCTAGTGTTTTTACGTATTTATAGTTCACAGATGAAAGATTTCTTGTAATGTTATTTCTGTTCCTAAAATATTTAAGTTTGATGGTTCATTACTTCACTAGCAGTGTGTTTATTTCTTTATTTCCTTTCCTCACTATGCTTTTTTCACGGTTGGAGCCCGTGGGCTTATAGCATCCTGGTTATCCATCTAAAGTTGTAACTTTAGCTACCTATTGATAATAATAATAATAATAATAATGTAATCTATAGCTATGTCAACTGTACCTCAGGCTTTTCTTAGTATCAGTAATTGCTTAATTGGCCTAGGCAAGGGTTGTTATATTTGGTAATTGTTACGATCCTCGTGGGGATCGAACCAGGTTCTATTGAATTGATTAATGAAATGGGGACTCTTCGACTGAAAACCAATAAGAAACAATAGGAAATATAGAAAGAAAACTCGCAAAAGAAAACATAATTTTATTTACAACTAGTCAAAGGTGAATGTTTCTTGATTGAGTACTTAGGAAGCACTGAACTAAACAAAGAAAATTATTTGATTAAACTACACTCCAGCAAATAGGGGAACAGTCAAGATGGTAGATAAATAATACAAAAAGAATATACTACTCTTCTCAGCAGCTCTCGACGGTTGACAGGGACGGAGATATCTCAGGTCTGGCGTTTCGTCGTTGGTAATGAGGGCGGGAGGCAACTCGTTAGGCCATCTCGGACAAAGCTGGTTACATCTGCATTCTGGTCCTTACGCCTTCTCTTCTTTACTCAGCTTGTTCTCCCTCTCTCTCTCTCTCTCTCTTGGGCTTCTTCCTCGTCTCTTTTTCGTACTCTCCTTTCTCTTGATCGCGTGGAAGTTTATATATCCCTGTATGGGAGGGGTTAACTATGGACAGTTCCATATAAGGAAATTTTCTCGTTTCTTCATACTCATTGGTGTTCCTTGAAACCGCTGATAACTCCTAGGCGAACGCTCTGCTGGTGTAATCAAATTCCATAACGTTGACTCCTTCAGCTAATGCATATCTTTCGGCGACAAACACTGTTATTCTTCTCCTATGGTTTTCTTGGTCCGCTATAGACAGGGGATCGTTGTGCTCAAAGACCACCAGCCTAGGCACATAATGAATATCTTGACGATGACAGCTTCAATAAACAATAGCGGGACCTTATCTCTCTCTCTCTCTCTCTCTCTCTCTCTCTCTCTCTCTCTCTCTCTCTCTCTGCTTCTCTGAGAGTAGAAAAATCACATGTTTTTACATTCTTTCCTATATTATTCTATCTACCCATGACAGTAATCTATCCAGGAACTGACTGGACCCAATGTTGCTTGTACGTTATCTCCACTGATCAAGAGACCAGCAGTGTTGTGAAAAGGCTACTGCGGAAAGCCAGTGGATAAACTATGAGGCATTATAAAATGTGCTCATGAATTCAGTCACATTCCCGTTCCTTTGCAATATTATAGAAATCGTCCATCACTTCTTAGCAGAATGCCACTTGAGGGTAAACCCTTCTACAATTAGCTAATTTGTCAAGAGATATCTCGTGATATTTGGGTTTAGGAATCTATCGGGCTGAACATGTGAGCTAAACAATATCTCAGCTGTTGCAAGTAGAGTGTCATTTATCTGTTTGAGGGCAAACAGATCAATAACAATATTCTCCAAGGCGTTCATTGCCTCCGTAAAGGAACTGCATTCCTAAGACAATTCACCATTCTACTTTTCGAGCACCTCGCATCACCAAGTTTAAGTGACTAAACCTCTTGGAGAAGAAATAATTCGTGGAAATAAGTGCTAATGGTGTGAAATTGATACAGTAATAGCTGACAGATGGGCAAAAGCATTGCTGATTTATTTGTGATAAGCGAAGGAAATATACAAGAAAATGTTAAAAGCTAGAAATCATATAGATAAAGTGTGAAAAACATGAAAATGCATTTTTCATATAACACAGTGATTAATACTCCCGATATCTTATATACTCGATATAGATTGTAAGGAGCTGTGTCAGTTGTTGTCATTGTTATCATAATATCAATTACTGCGTAATAAACGTTTGTTTCCCCTGTTGATTTATTTACGTTTATTTCATATACTCTTAGCATTGCTTGTGAGTTGCAGTAGTTGTAGATGTATTAAAAAAAAAGTCTTACAAAATGTTTGATAACACTGACTGTTTCCTGTATATCAAACTGAAATTGGAATATACATTTGGAATGGTTGTTGAGGATTAGCGTGGACTGTAGTAAGATCACTTGGTTCTATGAAGATAGACTAAGAGAACTTCCCCATATGACCCTCGAAAGGCTTTAAAGTCTTTGCGAGTACCAAGATGGCTGCCACATTGAAGCAGGTGTTCCATCTTCTGTAACGGAGGGTCGATAAACGCAGCACAATTCCGGGAATAGTCTAATTCCCTCAAACGTTCTGTCAGGGATTCAAAGAAACTCCTGATCTCTAAATTGCCTGGGAGTCATCTATCAGTATTCATTATTTAAATAAAATACAAACCCTGTAACTTACTCGGTATTTCACGTTTTTTTTTTTATTATTTGCATTTTTTAAGTTTTCTATGATTAATGTTGAATAAATCTATCAAAAATATGAATGGAACTTTTTTATTTATATTGAAAAAAATAACATACGCTTATGGTGGCCTATTAGAATCGTTCCTGCCTAGCAATCTGCTGGACTGGGGTTCGAGTCCCGCTCAAGGCCGATAGTTTCTTGTAATGTCTACAACCTAACAATCCTTGTGAAGTAAAGAGGGAGTCTATAGGTGCACCTGCTGAATCATCAACACCAGTCTCTAGGACATTGCTACTTGCCTCTTCCATTCATGAGCGGACTTAAAACTTTAATACTGTAAAACTAACCATTTAAATTTTTCTTTTTACAAACCGTTGCAATTATTTTAAACAGCTAATCTGAAGTTACCAAACAATTCTTCTTCACCCAAGGGGTTATGTACTGCACTGTAATTGTTCAGTGGCTACTTTTCTCTTGGTAAGGGTAGAAGAGATTCTTTAGCTATGGTAAGCATCTCTTCTAGAAGGACGACACTCCAAAATCAAACCATTGTTCTCTAGTCATGGGTAGTGCTATAGCCTCCGTACCATGGTCTTCTACTGTGTTGGATTAGAGTTCTCTTGCTTGAGGGTACGCTCGGGCACACTTTTCTATCTAATTTCTCTTTCTCTTGTTTTGTTTAAATTTTTATAGTTCACATTCAAATATTTATTTAGATGCTGTTGCTGTTCTTAGAATATTTAATTTATCCTTGTTTCCTTTCCTCACTGAGCTATTTTCCCGGTTTGGGCCTCTGGGCTTATAGCATCCTGCTTTTCCAACTAGGGTTGTAGCTTAGCCAGTAATAATAATAATAATAATAATAATAATAATAATAATAATAATAATAATAATAATAATAATAATAATATAAGTTATATAATCTTTAAAGAGTGATTTGATTTCCTTGAGACAAGTACATGGAATTGTAAGTCAATATTCCAATATTGTACCATCGGTGTGTGTAGTATTCCCTTCTTGCCCCCAATGTCTGTGTAACTTGCATCCCAGACAATAACATTAACAACGGGAAGTCCTGTACTGGTGCCTGTAATTACACTTCCGGCTTTTGGAAGCATACACTCACCCCTAAACATGTTGCACAGAGGATCAGCGTGTTGCAGGAGCGTGTAATATGTTGCAGGCACGAATGATAGGCTACAAAAAAGATTCATATACAGCACATATTAGAGTGAACATAAAGTAATGATACACATGCATAAACACACAGGATTTATGTATATATATATATATATATATATATATATATATATATATATATATATATATATATATATATATATCAAATAAGCCATATATATTTTGATATATTAATGTCTGGATTCTCTTAACGACCTCGGGATCAGAGCCCCAGGCGAAATCTCACAAAGACAAGAGCTTGGCTCCGGCCGGGAATCGAACCCTGGTCGGCAAGCTTATATAGACAGTGACTAACCCATTCGGCCACGAAGGAAGATAAAAGTCAATGACAATTCTACTATACTTATACCTGTCGAATTCAGGTATTTTGTACTTAGAATTGAAATCAACCCATCTTCACCATCGTAGCTAATTGGTAGTTTGTTACTTGGCATTCAATTAATGATAAATTTTGCACATTTTTACGTGTTTTTCATATTCAAATAAGCCATATATATTTTGATATATTAATGTCTGGATTCTCTTAACGACCTCGGGATCAGAGCCCCAGGCGAAATCTCACAAAGACAAGAGCTTGGCTCCGGCCGGGAATCGAACCCTGGTCGGCAAGCTTATATAGACAGTGACTAACCCATTCGGCCACGAAGGAAGATAAAAGTCAATGACAATTCTACTATACTTATACCTGTCGAATTCAGGTATTTTGTACTTAGAATTGAAATCAACCCATCTTCACCATCGTAGCTAATTGGTAGTTTGTTACTTGGCATTCAATTAATGATAAATTTTGCACATTTTTACGTGTTTTTCATATTCAAATAAGCCATATATATTTTGATATATTAATGTCTGGATTCTCTTAACGACCTCGGGATCAGAGCCCCAGGCGAAATCTCACAAAGACAAGAGCTTGGCTCCGGCCGGGAATCGAACCCTGGTCGGCAAGCTTATATAGACAGTGACTAACCCATTCGGCCACAAAGGAAGATAAAAGTCAATGACAATTCTACTATACTTATACCTGTCGAATTCAGGTATTTTGTACTTAGAATTGAAATCAACCCATCTTCACCATCGTAGCTAATTGGTAGTTTGTTACTTGGCATTCAATTAATGATAAATTTTGCACATTTTTACGTGTTTTTCATATTCAAATAAGCCATATATATTTTGATATATTAATGTCTGGATTCTCTTAACGACCTCAGGATCAGAGCCCCAGGCGAAATCTCACAAAGACAAGAAGAATTGTCATTGACTTTTATCTTCCTTCGTGGCCGAATGGGTTAGTCACAGTCTATATAAGCTTGCCGACCAGGGTTCGATTCCCGGCCGGAGCCAAGCTCTTGTCTTTGTGAGATTTCGCCTGGGGCTCTGATCCCGAGGTCGTTAAGAGAATCCAGACATTAATATATTAAAATATATATGGCTTATTTGAATATGAAAAACACGTAAAAATGTGCAAAATTTATCATTAATTGAATGCCAAGTAACAAACTACCAATTAGCTACGATGGTGAAGATGGGTTGATTTCAATTCTAAGTACAAAATACCTGAATTCGACAGGTATAAGTATAGTAGAATTGTCATTGACTTTTATCTTCCTTCGTGGCCGAATGGGTTAGTCACTGTCTATATAAGCTTGCCGACCAGGGTTCGATTCCCGGCCGGAGCCAAGCTCTTGTCTTTGTGAGATTTCGCCTGGGGCTCTGATCCCGAGGTCGTTAAGAGAATCCAGACATTAATATATCAAAATATATATGGCTTATTTGAATATGAAAAACACATAAAAATGTGCAAAATTTATCATTAATTGAATGCCAAGTAACAAACTACCAATTAGCTACGATGGTGAAGATGGGTTGATTTCAATTCTAAGTACAAAATACCTGAATTCGACAGGTATAAGTATAGTAGAATTGTCATTGACTTTTATCTTCCTTCGTGGCCGAATGGGTTAGTCACTGTCTATATAAGCTTGCCGACCAGGGTTCGATTCCCGGCCGGAGCCAAGCTCTTGTCTTTGTGAGATTTCGCCTGGGGCTCTGATCCCGAGGTCGTTAAGAGAATCCAGACATTAATATATCAAAATATATATGGCTTATTTGAATATGAAAAACACGTAAAAATGTGCAAAATTTATCATTAATTGAATGCCAAGTAACAAACTACCAATTAGCTACGATGGTGAAGATGGGTTGATTTCAATTCTAAGTACAAAATACCTGAATTCGACAGGTATAAGTATAGTAGAATTGTCATTGACTTTTATCTTCCTTCGTGGCCGAATGGGTTAGTCACTGTCTATATAAGCTTGCCGACCAGGGTTCGATTCCCGGCCGGAGCCAAGCTCTTGTCTTTGTGAGATTTCGCCTGGGGCTCTGATCCCGAGGTCGTTAAGAGAATCCAGACATTAATATATCAAAATATATATGGCTTATTTGAATATGAAAAACACGTAAAAATGTGCAAAATTTATCATTAATTGAATGCCAAGTAACAAACTACCAATTAGCTACGATGATGAAGATGGGTTGATTTCAATTCTAAGTACAAAATACCTGAATTCGACAGGTATAAGTATAGTAGAATTGTCATTGACTTTTATCTTCCTTCGTGGCCGAATGGGTTAGTCACTGTCTATATAAGCTTGCCGACCAGGGTTCGATTCCCGGCCGGAGCCAAGCTCTTGTCTTTGTGAGATTTCGCCTGGGGCTCTGATCCCGAGGTCGTTAAGAGAATCCAGACATTAATATATCAAAATATATATGGCTTATTTGAATATGAAAAACACGTAAAAATGTGCAAAATTTATCATATATATATATATATATATATATATATATATATATATATATATATAATTTATATATGTATATATATGTATGTATATATATATGTATATATATATATATATATATATATATATATATATATAAATATATATATATATATATATATATATATATATATATATATATATATATATATATATATATATATGTATGTTTTCCAAGATTATTTTGTTTTCCCACATAGGGATAAAACATCACAACGCTCATTGCCCTATTAAAACTTTTAACTATCGAATGATGGATAAATCGTCCAATGCAAAATGGACCCCATAACACTAGGCACTTGAAGCCCTCATATAAAAGGCTCATCAGCATTGCATC
>NC_090741.1:75572380-75599880 GCF_036898095.1 Palaemon carinicauda | reverse complement strand
ATTGTTACAATTATGACGAGGTTAAAAGACATTTGTAATGGTATTAAAAATTTCTTAGAACATTTTATTAGACCGTATTTTTGGCACCATTTCAGTCTTTCTGTAACTTTTTAAAGACTGTTTCTCCTAACTCTTGCTCATAGTAATGATGATTATAATAATGACTTTGAGGATGATAATAGGAGTTTTCATAATAATAATGATGATTATAACTTGAATAAAATAATTTGTTAAAAGAGCAAGATTTATCAGTAGTTTATTTTATTATTTTTCTCCATCTTATATGTTTTTCCTATGTCAAGTTGTCCAATATTCATCCTTTCCTCTGGGCTAAGGACAAAAATAGGTATAACATACTTTTCTACAATTCGTTATTTCAGTTAGCAAAAAACTACTGATTAAATTGCGAACTGTTGGTATTTAGAACTGTTTACATATCTCATGGCACAGAGAAAATAAATGTGGCCTTTGGCACACATCAGATAACTTTGATGTGTTGAAAGTTAGAAGATCTCTACGCGTTGATGATATGTCATCTCAAAGTAGTTTCGAGTTCCTATATGAGTTGGCTTTTAGGTTGTAAACAATACATGGGTCACTATCATAATAATTCCCTTAACTTTTGAAACGTGAATAAACGAACTGTGTTTAATAACTTTCAAAACATTAGCTGTTTCATATAACTGCACAGAAAGCCAATCAGTGGTGCGTTAAATATCACACACTGCCGTACCTTTCAAGGCAGTCTTGCAAGCACTGTTGAGCTTCATGGATGTGAAGGGTCTTACTTGCTCCAATGCTTTCACATTGCTTGTCTAAGATTTATTGTCTTTCTCTCCTCTCCTTTCCTCTTTATACTTCTAAGTTATATTTTTATATTACTCTCCTGTATATCTATATATCTCATCCTTTCAAATAATTTTACCCCACATTACTACGCACCGAACATCTCCATTTTATTGCATAAGAATTTTGTCAACATTTTTTTTCCTGTATTCTTTTGATGGCTTCATCAATAACTTGACTCTTCGTGCATTATAACTCCATTCATTACTTATAATACTAAGTATATATTAACATTAATCGTTCTGATTTCCCGGCTTCATATATCCTCTTAATATGTGTCTTACAAGTTTACCCAATGTTGTTCTTGTCAACTATTTCATACCCTGCACTAGTTTCTATAGTCCCTAAAAGTTTTCCTCGCCCCAATCATCAATCTCTCACCTTTAAACAACAGAACGTTATG
This sequence comes from Palaemon carinicauda, assembly GCF_036898095.1. NCBI lineage: Eukaryota > Metazoa > Arthropoda > Malacostraca > Decapoda > Palaemonidae > Palaemon > Palaemon carinicauda. Next base: position 75,598,631 of record NC_090741.1, on the reverse strand, counting down.
CCTGGCGTAGAATCATTTCTGGTACAGTTGCCTTCATTAATTCCGGTACATTGATGTCTCCTTAGCTTCCCATGAAGTGTACCGGAATTGATGAAGCCAATTGTACCACATCACTCCCTGAAGAAGGATAATAGATAACCCGGTGAACTCGTGAAACTGGTCTCTTATACAATTTCCACACCAAACTAGTCATTTTCATATGTATCTTTTGATATGCTTCGTTTCCATAACGAAAACTTTGATTATCAAGAACGTATTTTTAATGACTATATATATACATATATATATATATATATATATATATATATATATATATATATATATATATATATATATATATATATATATATATATATCGATAGATAAAATAGTAAAATAAAAGTCCCCTAGTTTGTTGGCCTTGTATCTTATTTGATCAGATCAGACATGAGTGTATATATATATGTATATATATATATATATATATATATATATATATATATATATATATATATACTGTATATACAGTATATATATATATATATATATATATATATAGTATTCATATATATATATATATATATATATATATATATATATATATATATATATATATATATATATAATCTATGTATGTATATATCTTTATATATATATATATATATATATATATATATATATATATATATATATATATATATATATATATAAATATATATATATATATATATACATACAGTATATATATACACACACCCACTATATATATATATATATATATATATATATATATATATATATATATATATATATATATATATATATATGTATATATATATATATATATATATATATATATATATATATATATATATATATATAACGGATTTTGAGCGAAGCGAAAAATCTATTTTTGGGTCAGATGGCCATGTCGTCCTGATGGAAGTTCCTATAGGGTAGCTTCCTAGGGTATATTACAACTACGGCGATATTCCCAGAGAATTTACCTTAAGGTACCAGAATTCTAACTCCTGGAGCGAATATCCCTCCTGAAAGGGATATCGCGACATATCAGAGGACGTATTCTTGACACGCCTCATGGCAATCTGCACCATGACAGAGATTTCGTCTCGCAGGGGCAATTGGCAAGAAACAAATTCGGGAAAGAAAAAGGGGGAGCCGCTCCCAAGGCTCCTTATCTCCCGTTTCGTAAGCGTGCCTGGCGCCAATCCTGGCGCCATCTGTATTCCTTGTAGCGTACACGAGGTGCTACAGATACTGTATGTAGGGAGAGGTCCTACAGCCCTTTCTTAGAAAGGCAAGGGCGGGTCCATCAGGACGACATGGCCATCTCACCCAAAAATAGATTTTTCGCTTCGCTCAAAATCCGTTTTTTGGGCTCAAGCCATGTCGTCCTGATGGAAGTATACCAGAGCATTACTGTATCTGTGGATTCTCAGAACGTGCCGTACTCCCCGGAAGTAATTTTTCCCGGTCGACTAGACCTAGAGACCTAAGATGTTACCGTTATACATCTTTTCAACTAACTATAACCCATGTTAGAGCTTCCTGCCCCCTACAGGGAAGAGTCCTACTAGACTCTGGGAAGGTCTCGAAGAGTACATATACCTATGTATGACTACCAAGCAAGCTAATATAGTGGTCTCACCCTATATTAAGTAAAGCATAGTTTGTGAAGAACCACTGCGTCAATATGAAATATCGACCAGTTATTCGCACAATACTTGTATTGGACAAAAGTTTATATCCGCATAGGAAGAAACTAGTAAAACCGCCCTCGTCCCTTTATGGGACGGAGTCCTCCCGTTAAGGGAATCATAAACCAATGCAACATAGCTTGCATAAAAGAACAATTCTATTAGAATTATCCCAGATAAGGTACATAGAATAAATGCTCAATTATACCAATAAATTGACACATGTGAAAGAGACGCGAGGTTCTCAAGAACAAGTTTATTGACAGACAATAAATAGACAGGTTAACAACAATTATATATATATATATATATATATATATATATATATATATATATATATATATATATATAAAAAGAGAATAACCCAAAACTTTAGGCATAAGTATGATAGTAAACAGAACTTGTTTATCTGAAAGAAAAAACATCAAATGCCACTTTTTTAAGATACCGAGGTATCAAGTCATAAAAGTCTGTATTACAAATCAATGACATTAGCGTTAGAAACGCTCGGCACACATGTCTGCACTTATGCTAGGTTCACCTTTGGAAAAGGAACAGTCTATGTGGGCACTCGGTGCCCTCATTTAGTTTGTAGTACAGTATGTACCTACACACTCACCCTGGACTTAATCGTCCCAATTAAGACCACTGTTCCTCGCAGAGTTAAACAGTAGGGTTAACAACACGACCCACTGCTACCACAGATCTCTTTAGTTCCTCTACTTGCTTCGCATAGTGGCGAAAGAACACTCTGGAAGACTTCCAGCCAGTGTATGAACGGAGATGTTCAAAGTCCATACAATTAAAGAAATGTAAGGATGAGGCAACTTTCCTCGGATCGTGACCTGCGGGTGTACTGTCAGGATCCGCTCTGCGAATAAAATATGTGATTCAGAGATAAATTTGAGCCTGATGTTTCTCCCCTGAATAGTTGACCACCCTTGAAGTCTGAAGTTCTACGAAGATAGACCTTTAGGCATTCTACTGGACATAGAGATGCATCTTCTTTCAGAGGGCAGATTCTCCAGGGACCCCACCTGTTGGTGGGTAACTCATTCTTGGCGAGAAACGTAGGATCCGGAAACAGGTTCAGTTCCCCCCCATCCAGGAACTGAACACGACCTGCCTCTCTCGAGAGGGCTACGATCTCACTAACCCTGGCCCCGGACGCGAGTGCAAATAGGAAAATAACTTTTTGTGTCAAATCCTTTAACGCACATTCTTCATTGCTCAACAGAGAAGCGAAATGAAGAACTTTGTCTAAAGACCATGAAATGGGCTTTGGAGGTGCTGAAGGTCTGAGCCTAGCGCAGGCTTTCGGAACTTTATTAAAGATCTCGTTACCTAGGTCGACCTGGAAGGCATATAGAATGGGTCTCGTCTAAGCAGACTTACACACTGAAATCGTGTTAGCTGCCAACCCTTGACCATGGAGGTGGATGATGAAAGATAAGCAGAAGTCTGTCGAGATCTCCTGCGGACTCTTCGCCTTGACAAAGGCCACCCATATTCTCCAAGATGACTCATATTGCCTTCTAGTAGATTTGCACTTATATTCCTGTAGGAAGTCTATGCTGGCTTTCGAAATCCCGAAACGCTTTCTCACCGCAAGGGAGAGAAAATCATGAGCTGCAGGGTCTGGGTTTTCTGTAATGAAGCGCAGATAGTCGACTTCTGGACTCGCTGGGTCAGAACTGGATGTGGTAGCGGCACAAACTTCAGCTGTAGTTCCAACGCCAAGGGGAACTACACGCTGTTCGGCCACTTGTGGGCCACTATTGCCGCTACCCCCTTGAAGGATCTCAGTTTGTTGAGGACCCTCAACAGAAGGTTGTGAGGGGGGAACAGATAAATCCTGGACCATCTGTTCCAGTCGAGGGACATCGCGTCCACTGCTTCTGCTAAGGGGTCCTCGTACGGGGACACGTACAGGGGCAACTTCTTGTTGTCTTTCGTTGCAAAGAGGTCTATCTGCAGTTCTGAGACTTGATTCAGAATGAAGGAGAATGATCCTGCGTCTAAGGACCATTCCGACTCTATCGGTGTGAACCTGGATCGAGCGTCCGCTGTCACGTTGCGGACTCCTTGAAGGTGAACTGCCGACAGGTACCACTTCTTCTTTTCCGCCAATCGGAAAATGGCCAACATCACCTGGTTGAGAGGTGGTGACCTCGACCCTTGTCGATTCAAGCATCTCACAACTACCTCGCTGTCCATCACCAATCTTATGTGGATCGAGTGACGCGGGGAGACTTTCTTTAACCCTGGATAGGTACGCTCCTCGGACACCCCTTTAAGGGTATACTCGGACGCGAACGACCCCGACGCCAAAAAAAAATTCTTGAAAAATCAGTTTTTGCAGTAACCTCCTTTTTTCTTTTGCCAAAAAAAACTTCAATGAATGCTTAAAACAACTGTAAAGATAAATACTACTCATCTGCAGAAAAACTATTTATTATAAATATTTTAAAAAATTAAGTAGAAAAAAAAAGACCTGACATAAAAATTCATAAAAAAAAAGTTTATACATATATACACAAATCCTTTTAGGAATTGATTCTTGAATGTTTAGGACACATCTTGATGTATTTTGGATGAAGTCAGACCCATGGAGGTGAAGATCTGAAATGAGAAAAAAAGGGTAACTTTTTTTGGCCAAAAAAATTTGTCCAAATTTCATGAATTTTTTTGGGTACCCAAATGAAATAGGAAGTGGCTAATTTTTTTAGGGAATAAACATATGTTATCCTAAAATAGAAATCTGTAAAAAAATCTTCATTATTTTGTAAATTACATTTATATCAGGGGCCATATCTAAAGGTAATTTTTTGAGTACTTAGAAATTTCGTAAAAAAATACATATATTTAATATATAATATGATATTTATGCAGGTAAAAATATACCAAAATATCACAAATTCTATAGGAACAAGAATATATATAGATAGGGCAGCTTACGCTTCGGATATGTCCACAAAATGGCCGCCAACCACACTGACTCAGACTCCCTAATCTGCCACTTGAAATGTAGGAAGGGTATGTCAATTTCAAGGTGTTATTTACTAATCTAATTATTATTGGATATGCATAAAAATTGTATGGTGGGTTGCTGGATAATTGTCGATTATTTTACGACTATAAAATTAAAATTCTGACCCAAAAAAAATTTTTTGAAGGGAAATAAAATCGAAAAAAAAATGTAAAACAATATAATATTTTAGCTAAAAAAATTTGATGATATTCAATCAAAAAAAAAGTAAACAAAATTTTCCGACAAATAAACATCTAGAGGAATCATTACTCTGTGATAGTTCCTTAGTACGTAGTAGTTTTGAAAGAATTGGGAAAAAACAAAAAAATGGCAATCACCGGAAAATCGAACACATACCTATATATACGCCATATCTGGCTAACAAAAAGATAGGCATGGGTAGCCAGATCATCTAGAAACACTTTCCAACACTATAAAAATATAAGTTTTGCGACACTACTTGCCAATTCCTTACGGTAACATGACTAAGCGAAAAAATGCAAAACAAATAAAAAGGGGCACTCGCGGAAAAATGGCTAACATTCTAATATACGGCATTTCAGAAAAAAAAAATTCAGCCACGTGCTAGGCAAACCATCAAGGCACATTTTCCGACAAATAAACATCTAAATGAATCATTACTCTGTGATAGTTCCTTAGTACGTAGTAATTTTGAAAGAAATGGGAAAAAACGAAAAAATGGCAATCACAGGAAAATCGAACACATACCTATATATACGGCATATCTGGCTAAAAAAAAAAAAAGATAGGCATGGGTAGCCAGATCATCTAGAAACACTTTCCAACACTATAAAATTATAAGTTTTGCGACACTACTTGCCAATTCCTTACGTAACATGACTAAGCAAAAAAATGCAAAACAAATAAAAAGGGGCACTCGTGGAAAAATGGCCATTCTAATATACGGCATTTCAGAAAAAAAAAAATTTCAGCCACGTGCTAGGCAAACCATCAAGGCACATTTTCCGACAAATAAACATATAAATGAATCATTACTCTGTGATAGTTCCTTAGTACGTAGTAATTTTGAAAGAAATGGGAAAAAACGAAAAAATGGCAATCACAGGAAAATCGAACACATACTTATATATACGCCATATCTGGCTAAAAAAAAAAATAGGCATGGGTAGCCAGATCATCTAGAAACACTTTCCAACACTATAAAAATATAAGTTTTGCGACACTACTTGCCAATTCCTTACGGTAACATGACTAAGCAAAAAAATGCAAAACAAATAAAAAGGGGCACTCGCGGAAAAATGCCCAACATTCTAATAAACGGCATCTCAGATAAAAAAAAAAGACATGCACGTGTTAGCCCAACCATCAAGGCACACTTTCTAACACATAAACATGAAAAAAAAATGAATAATATACGGCAATTCCTTACTACATAGTAAATTTTTACAAATATTGAAAAAAAACAGAAATTGGCAACCACAGTTAAATACCCAATATACCAATAACTACGTCGTATCTGACAAAAACAAAATCACGCATGGGTAGCCAGATCATCTAGCCACACTTTCCAACACTAAAAAAAGCAAAAGTTTTACGACACTATTTCGCAATATCTTACGGAAAAATGACTTGGCAAAAAATTAAAAAAAATGAAAAAGGGGTACTCGCGGTAAAATGCCCGACATTCCAATATACGGCATCTCAGATAAAAAAAAAGATATGCACGTGTTAGCCCAACCATCAAGGCACACTTTCTAACACATAAACATAAAAAAAAAAATGAATAATATACGGCAATTCCTTACTACGTAGTAATTTTTACAAATATTGAAAAAAAACAGAAATTGGTAACCGCAGTTAAATACCCAATATACCAATAACTACGTCGTATCTGACAAAAACAAAGTCATGCATGGGTAGCCAGATCATCTAGACACACTTTCCAACACTAAACAAGCAAAAGTTTTACGACACTATTTGGCAATATCTTACGGAAAAATGACTTGGCAAAAAAATGAAAAATAATGAAAAAGGGGCACTCGCGGTAAAATGGTCCTCGTGGTGATGAACGACATTTTAACTAAAAAAAAAATCATGCACATGGTAGCCAAACAATCCACCAAGACTTTCCACAACTGATAACCTATACAAGTTGCACCATTCTACGACAATTTCATAATACGTAATAACTTTGATAATTATGCAAACTACCTTAGAAGGGTAAACTCGGTCGCGCTCGACCCCGACGCGTCTCAGAAATCGGGGAAGGAGTACAGCTACAGCAATGCACATCTGGACACTACTAGAGCGTGTAGGGGAGACACCTCCTGCAGGTCGATCACCCACAAATTCAGTCACGGGGGTGAGTCACGTGAGAAAAACCTGTTTTTTTTTGACGCTCGGGGTCGCGAACGACCCATCGTACCTATCCAGGGTTAAGGTAAGGAGCACTGCCATAGCTTCTAGAAAGTTTATGTAAAAGGTCCTGAATAGCTTGGACCAAGTCCCCTGGACTTTTTTCCGATGAGAGTGACCTCCCCATCCCTCCTTTGAGGCGTCTGAGTGAATCGTCATCGACGGGGGAGGTGGCTGAAGAAGAACCGACTTCTTTAGATGTCTGGCTTGGGACCAAGGCCTGAGAAGAGTACGTAGCCGAGGCGGCACTGGTCTTCTCAGATCTCTTCTCGCGTTTGATGCATACCTTCTCCAAACTCCGGTTGCATCCTTTAGCTGTGCTCTTAGCACTGGGTCTGTCACCGAAGCAAACTGGAGAGAGCCTAGTACCCTCTCCTGTTCGCGTCTTGATATCCTTTCGGAATCTAGAAGTCTCTTGACAGAACCCGCTATCTCCTTCCTTTTCTTCGCCGGGATGGAGAAACGGTGTGACAAAAGGTCCCAGTGGATTCCCAGCCACTGGAACTTTTGAGAAGGAGAAAGTCGAGACTTTTTTCTGTTGATCTTGAAGCCTAGGTACTCTAGGAACTGGATCACTTGACTGGAAGCTTGTAAGCATTCTGTCTCGGATGCTGCCCACACCAGCCAGTCGTCCAGGTAGGCTACTACCTGAATTCCCTTTAGGCGTAATTGTTTGAGAGCTGCGCTCGCAAGCTTCGTGAAAATCCTTGGGGCTATGTTTAGCCCGAATGGCATGGCTCTGAAGGCGTATAGTCTCCATTGTAGCCTGAACCCTAGGTAGGGGGAGAAACGACGGCTGATTGGAATGTGCCAATAGGCGTCTGACAAGTCTATAGAGACTGAGTATGCCCTCTTGGGCAGTAAGGTCCTTATGTGTTGCAGTGTTAGCATTTTGAATTTGCAATTCACTATGAACTTGTTGAGTGGCGACAAGTCCAGAATGACTCTGAGCTTTTCCGAGTCTTTCTTGGGAACACAAAACAGCCTCCCTTGGAATTTGATGGACTTCACCTTTCGGATCACATTTTTCTCCAACAGTTCTTGAACGTACTCCTCCAGAATGGGGGTGGAGTGTTGGAAAAACCGAAGGCACGGGGGTGGAGTGCTGTACCAGCTCCAGCCCAGTCCATTCTTGAGTAGGCTGTGGGCCCAGGGATCGAAGGTCCATCGATCCCAAAATTTCAGCAGTCTCCCTCCTACCGGTATCATTTCACTTGGACTGCCGTCCTGAGGTCTTGCCTCCCTCACCACGACCACCCCTGAATCCCCTTCCCCTTGAGGGGCGCCTAGACGAGCCTCTGGCTGCCCCTCTAGGCTTTGCTCGAAAGGAAGAAGACTGTCCTTCGAACGTTGGGGTGAATGCCGTGGACTGAGTCGACACAGCCTGGGGTACCCACTGAAAAGTGGTCGGGGTTTGTGTCACCATCTGGGGCACTGGAGGCAATGGCAATTGCAGTTGCTGTTGCTGTCTAGAGGGCTTGGCTGGCCGAGACGGTAGCCTAGTCCTCATAGTCTTCCTCTTTGGTTGAGGACCCTCATCCGGGGAAGACTTTCTTTTGATAGCCAGGCCCCACTTCTGGAGAAGGTTTCTATTCTCCACGGCGGCCTTATCAACAACTTCTTTGACCACATCGGTAGGGAAAAGGTCTTTTCCCCAAATGTTGGAGGAGATTAATTTCCTTGGCTCGTGCCTCACCGTAGCCGAGGTGAACACGAACTCCCTACAAGCTCTCCTCGCCTTGACGAAGCCATAAAGGTCCTTCGTCCCCGTGGCCAGGTGAGTCTTAGCCACCACCATGAACATTTCATGGACCTTGGGGTCACTTGCCATCGTCTCAAGAGTAGTCTGAAGAGACATTGAGGCAGCCAGTCTTTCTTTTGTCTCGAACTCTCTTCGCAAAAGAAAGTCAGACAGCTTGGGGAGGTAATCGCCGAATTGCCGTCCGGCAATATCAGCCTCCAACTTTCCCACTGAGAACGTCAGATGGACGTCCTTCCAGTCTTTGTGGTCCATAGGCAGGGCCAGCGACAAGGGTTTACACTCCTCCAGGGAGGGGCAAGGCTTGCCGGCCTCGACTGCTTTTAGGACAGCCGCAAACCCTTTCTGTAAAAAGGGGAAGGCTCTAGCAGGAGAGGACACAAAGGAAGGGAGCTTCTTGCTCAATGCAGCTACCTTCGAGTTAGAGAAGCCCCTCTCCTTCATCGAGGATGAAAGTAGAGCTTGAGCCTTAGCATGGTCCATCACTATGACCTCCTTCGGCTCTGTCTCCTCCTTTGAAGCTGGTTCCTTTCTCAGCCGGACATAACAGTCCGGATATGATGCCTTGCTGGGCCAGAATTCCACCTCCTCTAGGGGAACTGAGCCCAGCTTATCCGAGATGACGATCTTTCCAGTCGTCATCGGCATGTGCTCGGCATAACTCCATGGGTTAGCATCTGAGCACAAGGGAAGGTCTTTCACATTGAGCCTTTTCTGGGGCCCATGTGATTCTGCAAGGCACTGCATCCGTAGTTCCATAGCAGCCGCCTTCTCCTGATTCTCCTTCTGCATTTGTTGGATCATTCCACAATCGAAGAGAGGGCCTGTCCCAGCTCTACTGGGAGACCGGCCGATGTTGAGGGAATAGGCTCCGGAATCTGAACCGGAGTAGCCGACACCTCGTCGACCTCTTCCTCTACGACGTCCGGGGCTTGAACTTCATCCTGGCCTTCTGCCAGGAGGTCTTCTTCCAAACGCTCGTCCACGTCAGACATCCTGTCATCTAACTGGATGTCTTGCATCGCGACCGCGACTTCAGCATCCACCTGGATCTGACTTTGGGGGATCTCCTCTTGAGGCTGGGGAATCACTGCATCAGCTGATGCCTTAGGGAAAAGATACGCCCTCATCTTCTCACTTGGAAGATAAGGGCCAGAGGTGTTCTTTTGGAAGCCCCTTACCCAGGTACGAAGCTTCTCCCTTGCTATATCCCTTGATTCCGCCGTCCTAGGGGAATCAAAGGCCTCAGTAATCAGGTTAGTGCACACAGTACATACCTGAGGGTCCCAATACTGGAGATCATCCTTGGAGACAGCGCATGCTGCGTGTCTCCTACAAAACTCATGTCCGCAGAGGTTCTTGCTGCGGACGTTGCAGAAAACATTTCCGCACTTCGGAGGGTCCTCCTGTAAAGAGAAGAAATTTCCATGAGTATCAAGTGAACTATGTATCACTGGATATGCATAGTATAGCATAACAATTCATAAAGGAAAGACACACACTTGTGTTTCCCTCACAACCCATTGTTGCAGCCTTCCAGATAATAAAATCAAATGGTTAATCTCTTCTAGAGTAACCAATGCAAAGTTTCCAGAGGAAACAGGTGAAGCTCACACCTAAGCAATGATTTTAAAATCCTGGATAATAGACAGGAAAGAACTCACTTTCCTATCTGTAGGGCAACAGCAAAGGACTGTGCAAGAAAACACAAAAGTGTTAGAACACACAGTGCTGTACCAAAACCCATACTATAGTTTTCTTCTTCCTGTATATGTTATACTGAAGAATACTAGTACAGTATAGGAGGATACGTGCCGGCCGGCACACACCATAACTAGCTTTAAAGTATACTACTTAACAGCTATAAGGCGGCATAACTCTGGTTCAAATGCATGTGCCGGCCGGCAGCAATTGCCGGCCGGCAACAGCCAATGTCGGCCGGCAATGGCTGCCGGCCGGCAACTACACAAGGTAGTACCCAGCTGCCGGCCACACTCTTGGTGACCGGCAGACAAGGGCTGACATTAGCCGGCCGGCAAAGGTACAGGACCGATGCCAGCCGGCAGCAAAAGAACCAGAGGACTACACCCGCCCGGCTGCCAGCCTCATAGGCCGGCAGCCGGGTCGGGTACAGCACTAGAAGAAAAATAGGATGGATGCCGGGATAAGAGTGTACACTACCTCCAAGCCCGGCAATCCGAAAGAGTGCATATAAGGAAGGGGAGAATCTAATTCAGGCTTCCTGACCAATGCCGTCTGGCTCTACAGGCAGGCATGGATGAGGGACCAAGGGAGGTCCGGGCAGCACTCAAAATATAAGACCCTTGCCGGCCGGCAGCTCTGCCGGCCGGCAAGGGGCTGAGTCAATTCCACATCCTAACCTATTCTAGGTCCAGATGTAGAACGACGTACAGTACTGTAATGGCTAGGCCATTACGTAGATAGAGGGGGAAGGGACAAAAGAGGGTCCTACCAACCTTGCTTTAGTGACGGATCACCCGCAGCCAAGAAACTTATCTCAGCCTAAGGGAGATCCAAGGGGGGAGGCCAGCAATACTTGCCAGCTCCCAGAGCACCAAAGCAAGGAAGGTGTTGCTACTCCCAGGGAAAGATACTTATCCTCCCCCGAGAACAGCAACAAGGACTAGTCTGGTAGATCACAAAAGAAGGAATCATATCCACAGAAACCTTCGGTAGTGACCTAAGGAGGCTAAGCCACCTTTGTCTGTGTCAGGCCAGCGAGGGAGACTCTACCCCAAGCCAGACAAACACAGACTCAGACTAAAAAACTCTGTTGTTCTGTCCCTATTTGAACCAGACTTACTGGAACAGAAAGGTACAGTAACACTCCAGTATAGTTTTATCGAAAATTAATTCGGAAAAAAACCACTTAGGGATAAGCCCAAGGCTTAAACAGAGGGAAAGCGATTGCATACCTTCTCCGAAGAAAAGAAAGCAACCGGGGAGTATGAGAAAGTATACTAAGGCTCCATAAGCAACTTAGCCTAGGCACCAAGAGAATCGATTACCTAAATCACCGAAACTCACTCGTATACTATCTTGGAAATATTCCACACAATCTTAAATGTATAAAACATAACCTAAAGCTTCAATAAAATTTTAATACACTCGGAAAAACCAAAATCATGCATGAAGTACTAGGACCAAACGACTAGGCTACATGGCCTAGCGTAGGCCAGAATGGCGAATACTTCGCCAAAATAATACTAAGCACGAAAGGAAATCCTATGTAATGCTAAATAGCTAAAATTTATTAAAGCAAAACAACCGGGAATGTCGCTCTGACTAACTAAACTTATACCTAGCGAGCGACAGCGTCCATGACGCCTCCGGTAGGCTACGGCTCTTGTAACAAAGATTAATCCTATTAATCACTCAAAAATTTACCAAGAGCCTACATTTATACATAAAAGACATGGTACTCAACTTATCAGAGGCCGACGAAGACGGAGAAGCCATGAAAAGCAGAATAAATCCAAGATTTCCGAGAAACACAGGAAAAAACACCGAGATGTTAAGCTACGCAAAAAGGAAAACAGATGGCGCCAGGATTGGCGCCAGGCACGCTTACGAAACGGGAGATAAGGAGCATTGGGAGCGGCTCCCCCTTTTTCTTTCCCGAATTCGTTTCTTGCCAATTGCACCTGCGAGACGAAATCTCTGTCAGGGTGCAGATTGCCATGTGGCGTGTCAAGAATACGTCCTCTGATACGTCGCGATATCCCTTTTAGGAGGGATATTCGCTCCAGGAGTTAGAATTCTGGTACCTTAAGGTAAATTCTCTGGGAATATCGCCGTAGTTGTAATATACCCTACGAAGCTACCCTATAGGAACTTCCATCAGGACGACATGGCTTGAGCCCAAAAATATATAGCCTATATATATATATATATATATATATATATATATATATATATATATATATATATATATATATATATAAATATATATATATATATATATATATATATATATATATATATATATATTTATGAAGATATATACATACATACAGTATATACACACATATATACATACATGTCTGAACTGAACAAAAAAGATACAAGGCCAACAAAATAGTGTACTTTTATTTTACTATTTCATATATATATATATATATATATATATATATATATATATATATATATATATATATATTTATATATATACACACATATATATATATATACATATATATATACACATACATACATACATACATATAGATGGCGTCACAATAATACAGGTCACCTACAGTGACATCTTTCAGATTCTAGCCTACAGTATGTTCCAAAGGTCAAAATGCCGGAGTCAGCAAGATTGTAACCATTTTGTACTTGGCTTAAGTAGACGTTTTATTTAGAAGTTTATGAAAGGTTACGTTATCGTATGTTTTGATGGGATGGAGTGTGGAAGAAATTCTTTTTGCTGATAACAAGCATATATTTATCATGTACTTTGCTGGGAGAGATATAAAAATAAATCTCACTTACTGATAACAGCAAAATATGTTTACCGATTATATCTGGCAAGGTTTGTTTAATATTTTTGTCTATCGTAAAGGAAGAGCAAGGTAGAAGCAGAAGTAATTTGGTTAAAGGGATGGAATAAGTATATACTTCATATGTTTCTACTTTGGTTAGGGTGGAAATTTCTTTCCAGTCGCAAAAATTATAATGATAAGCTTAAGTTTAATAGCATCTTATTTCCGTCATCTATATTGACACCCATCGTAACAGAAAAACCCATTTCTCAAGTTAGGTTGACTTTATTTATTTATTTATATACTTTTTACGATAGCTGCACTCCTTTGCTGTTAGGCGATTGGATTATATATGGACGAGATTGAAGCTGATTACTATTTTCAATTATTCAAATGGGTTACAAGGTAATATAAGAAAAGCTAAGAGAGATTATTAATATTATTATTATTATTATTATTATTATTATTATTATTATTATTATTATTATTATTATTATTATTATTTGCGAAGCTACAACCCTAGTTGAAAAAGCAAGGTGTTTTAAGGGTTTCCACAGAGAATATGGCAAATAAGGAAACAAAATAGTGTACCCTCATAGTCCGAGGGCTGAGGGGGCTCACCTTGCACCCCCCCCCCCCTTAAAATTGACAAAAGGGCATTTAAGTTGTAGCTTTTGATCCATATTTTCATTTTTTTAATGTTCCCATTGAAAAAATAGGAACGCACTGCCACTACTGGGCCACTGTCTTCGATGACATCATCGAATTTTGCTGCTGCCAATTTTGGGGTAGGGGAAACCAAATTAGACATAACTCCGAACTGAATGGTCAGAGAAAGATAAATGACATATCAAAATGTTTGCTTTGGGCCTCTCTAACAGATAAAATAGACAATTTGCAATTATGTTTAATAATTAGGTCACCAGAGGTCAAAAGGTCACCGAATTTGGGGTCAAGTGAAAATTTTAGGCACCTCCATAAATGTAACCCCAGGACCAGCCAGACCAATATCTGATGACTTTTTCTGCCTTATTTCATCTCTAGAGACCTCAAGAAATAGAATGATACCCGTTAAGCGTACTTATTGGCCAAATCATGGAAATGAGATGTTATGTAAAAAGGTCAATTTTCAAATTTGTCGTTTTTTAGCCTCAAAATCGTAAAAACTGATAAAGCTCATAACTCTTCTTACAGAGGGGCTACGGAAATTATTTTGGTGTATTTTCCCAGGTTTTGGGGTTAAAGAATCCAAAAAAAGCATTCTCAACAATGTCAACTAATTACATCATGCTGAAATTCAAGATGGCCGCCACTCTGGACGCCGTAATTTTGACTTTGCTATAACTCCTCCATGAATGCAGCAAGAGAGATAATATTCGTGTCCTCACCCAGGTTCTTGAGATCACAGCATCCAATAAAGGCAGTCTCAACAAGTCTGTCAGTAAATGTGGGGAAAGTCACATAAATCAACAATAGAAATGCTTTATATGAAGGTTACAACAATCATGAATGAAATAAATAAAACTGTACATGAATGTATAATATACTCATATGATGCAAGACCTCATTGGGAAAATTCACACTGTGTTGCTTTGGACTACAGAAAAAAGTCAACCTATGTAAGGTATAAAGTTTGATAGTTTACTTGGGTACCTTTGGGTCCACTTTTGATTAATGGAAAGGCAATTATTGGAAATATCTTGTGATACAAGAGAGGTCCTTGGTCCTTCGACCCTGAAATCTACCATCTTGTTACTTGAAACTTTCTTAGTCCAAGTCAGACCCACTATCATCACATTCATAGTCATCATCCAAATTTCCATCACTTTCATTGTTTTCATCTAGGCTTTCATCATCAGACGTCTCATTATCGTCCATCATCTCAAGTATATCAGCCATACTTGTAGGAAGTGCAGTTCCCTTGAACCAACAGGGATCTAGATTTCCATCCTTCATTATCCAACCATGATCCACAGCTGGATGAGGGACCTCAGGTTTGGGATAATGGGCACGCTTCCATATAGCAACCTGATAGTTCACCTCCTGATATGCTCATTTAGACACTCTTGGTGGCTGAAGAGATGAAATATCAACACTCTTCTTTGAATCCAGCGACTGCCCACTGCACTTTAACTCGAGCACCTGGTATCAAAGCTGGTCAACCTCCTTTATCTTAGTTTTGGCAGAATACATGGTGCAGGGGAAATCCTCAAGAGCAAGGAATATTTCATCGGTTACCTCCCATGACTCCCCTAGGCAACTGAAGACTTCTTGGTACATTGGGCATTTCTGTAAAATTCGCAGCGGTTTTAACTTGACAATTCCTTTAAAGGCACTTGTCATATCGCATCTATTGAATGCATGCAGACCAAGGAAAGCAGACCAAGGAGAGAGGCACAGTAAGTTGGTGTGAACCCTTTCAATAGTTCTGTGACATCTATGAATCGCCTTCTATTCCCAGTGTCAGTATCAAAAAGGAGTTGCACACCTAAGTTTGGAGCATAATACAGAAGTATGAAGAATATGTCACTATCTGGACTTCGATTCCAAACAGATTTGTATCTTTTATCCTTGGCATAGGTTGAATAGAGAATGACACGTAAATCATTCTCTTCCTGGGTTGAGTCAAGAGATTCAATTTGAAATGCAGTGATCTTCTCATTATCTGTCCTGAGTTCGTATGCCTTGCCCTTACAAACTAAGATAAGCTGCTTCTTCTCTACCTTCGGTATATTCTCCTCCGTGCACCAAACCCTCAAGAGTAATTCAATGAGCTGAGTTTTATTGTCGTCATTACTCAAGAACTCTTTCCAGTTATCTGGTCGCCTTGTGTTTTCTCCACTAACCAAACGTTTTTCTCTTGAACCAAGATTTGATCTCTCCAGGGATTTTATTGAATTGGGCATGTAAGTGTCAGTGCTGAAAATCACGCTGGATTTCCCAGATGTCATCGAAGAAAGTGGCCCAGTAGTGGTAGTGCGTCCCTATTTTTTCAATGGGAACATTAAAAAAATGAAAATATGGATCAAAAGCTACAACCTAAATGCACTTTTGTCAATTTTAAAGGGGGGGGGGTGCAAGGTGAGCCCCCTCAGCCCACGGACTATCACGAAAGAGAACTTTAAGCCGAAGCCAGTGGAAGACCATGGTACAGAGGCTATGTCACTACCCAAGACCTGACAACAGAGGTTTGATTTTCGTGTATACATATATATGTATATATATATATACATATATATATATATATATTGCTTATATATACATATATATATATATATATATATATATATATATATATATATATAAATATATATATATATATATATATATATATATATATATATATATATATATATATATAAATATATATATATATATATATATATATATATATATGTGTGTGTATATATGTATATATACATATATATGTGAATATATATGTGTATATATATATATATATATATATATATATATATATATATATATATATATGTATATATATACACATACACATACAAACATGTATACATACACTGGACATACTTATTACAGTGTAGTATTTCATACATTGGTTTTTTAGATAAAGTGAATTGTAGACAATCTGAAAAAAAAAATTCAAATAAATTCTACCCTTCGTCTTTTAATGTTGAAGTGGGAAACGTTTGACCCAGTCTTTTAGCCAAGGAATCACATATTCAGGGTTGTTATGACACTGTCCCAGCCAATGACACAATCCTTGTCAATGTTCAATATTTGAGAGCACGAGGAATCACTGACAATGGACAGACCAGACAAGAATCCTCGTTATCTTGTTTATCGAAAACAAAAGAGTCAACTTGTAACTCCTGGGAATAAATGGCGCTAGCATTTCTCGAGAGATTTCGCTAACAAGGCGTAAAACCAGCAACATAATATCTATCGTTGTCACAGCAGGAAAATATTTCGAAATAATTCGGCTAACGAGCGAATGTTGAAATTTGATCCCCCGTCGGTTTCATCCGATAAAAAAATCCAAAGGCAGATAAGAGCTAATCGGGAGAACATGTTTAGCACATGTTTTTGCTCGATTCGGTTTGTCTAGAAATTTGTATACCTTTTATCTGTTCATTTTCTTATTTATTTATTGATATAATGATTTTTTCATTGGCTTTATATTCCATATCTTTTGGTATTTTGTTATATGACACGAAATTTAATTATTGAATTAGGTGTATCTTAACTTATTTATTTGTCTTTACTTTCAAAAGGTCATGTCAACATTCATAATTTAATGTTAAGTATTTGCTGTGTAACAATTATATTTGTTTACCTTAGTAAGGCTTTTCTTCTTTTAGGCCTTTTCAATCCATTTTCCGTATTATTATTATGGAATTGCTTTCATAACTTATAATTTCAAAATCTTTAAATTTTTTTCATTACCTTGCTTCAATAAACAATTTCATATTCACTAAAGAAGCGTAATCCATAGGATTTAATTCTCTCTCTCTCTCTCTCTCTCTCTCTCTCTCTCTCTCTCTCTCTCTCTCTCTCTCTCTCTCTCTCTCTCTCTCACACACACACACAAGGTACTCTTGTCAATTATGCGCAGTGTAAAGAAAAAAAAGGCTGTAGTACATTCATGATGGTGTTGACATATTCTCTCTTACAGAGTACTCTTGTCAAATATGTGCAAATTGTAATAAAAAGTGCAGAAAAGCTGTAGTGCATTCATGACGGTGTTGACATATTTTATCCTCTTGGCCAAGACAAAGCTGAACGTTGTGACCTTTGGTTAATTTTGTATTTTCTCGACGAAGGAGATGAATAAACTTTAATCTTTCATTCTTGTAGCAGTGTTTCTCTGCAGTACACGTTGGTAGTCGTCTGTTAACTTTAATGATCAATTTCCTAGAAATTTTAGAAAATATTCAGTGGACAACAGTATTTTATTTAAGCGTTAGTATTGTTTTTTCAATAATACTGTAATGCTCACTCTCAGGTATTCAGAAAATTACCCCCCCCCCCTCTCTCTCTCTCTCTCTCTCTCTCTCTCTCTCTCTCTCTCTCTCTCTCTCTCTATATATATATATATATATATATATATATATATATATATATATATATATATATGTATATTATGTATATATGAATTATATATATAATCTATATGTATATATATATATATATATATATATATATATATATATATATATATAAATATATATATATATATGAATTTTTATTCTTATTGATAGCCTCCGTCATTGACTTTGAGAACAAACAATGGTATCGCACTGCTTGGACGTATATCAGTGTTATTATGCCGAGAACGAATTATTAGATTTTGATGAGACAAGGAGAATACCATTTTGATGATCAGTTTTTGAGAAGTATTGATGAAAATCTGAAGATTTGTAGTTATTTAAATAAACTACAAGGTTTATTGAAGAATTGGTTTCTTCGTCCAAATGTTATAAACCTTACTTCCACATAGTATCATTACAAGAGGCAATTGCCATTCTTGAGCTTAACACTCTTATTAGTCAGTGACACATTTGCTGATGGAATTCTTATTTATTTATCAAGGTTTACATGGTTCATTCTACAACGTTTGTACCGAATTTTTAAAAACCTTAACTCGCACGTGCGCACAAACTCATAGACAGCCGGAGATACAATATATATGTGTGATTATCATTATTACTTGCTTAGCTACAACCCTAGTTGGAAATGCAGGATGCTATAAGCCCAGTGAGTCCAACAGGGAAAATAGCCCAGTGAGGAAAGGAAATAAGGAATGATAAAATATTTTAAGAAGAGTAACAACATTGAAATAAATCTCATATGTAGACTATAAATCTTTAACAAAACAAGAGGAAGTGATTTAAAATAGAATAATGGCCCTCAAGCAAGAGAACTCTAACGCAAGACAGTGGAACACCATGGGACAGAGGCTATGGCACTACCCACGAATAGAAAACAATGGTGTGATTTTGGAGTGTCCTTCTCTTAGAAGAGCTGCTAACTAGAGCCTAAGAGTCTCTTCTACCCTTACCAATAGGAAATTTGCCACTGAATTGCAGTGCAGCAACCTCTTGGGTAAAAAAGAATTGTTTGGTAATCTCAAAAGTTGTCAGGTGTAGGAGGATAGAGAAGAATATGTAAAGAATAGGCCAGACTATTCGGTGTGTCTGTGTGTGTGTGTGTGTGTTTGTAGGCAAAGGGAAAAGGAACTGTAACCAGAGAGAAAGACCTCATAACTCTCTAGCGGTAGTACCTCAACAAATATATGTGTATATATACACACACCTGTATATATATATATATATACATATAACTATATATATATATATATATATATATATATATATATATATATATATATATATATACTTATATATATATATATATATATATATATATATATATATATATATATATATATATATAATGCATATATACAGTATGTGGAAAGAGAGAGAGAGAGAGAGAGAGAGAGAGAGAGAGAGAGAGAGAGAGAGAGAGAGAGAGAGAGAGAGAGAGAGAGAGATTTTCTTATTAATAAGTTTTTGTAAAGTTTTCGAAGGATATTGGCAATAGAAAGTAAATATAATACATACTGCGAGTAATACTTGATCCGAAGCGATTAATGTGTTGTATTATTCAGTGTTCCTTCCTAAAACATGGCACTGTGAGGCTAAGCGAATTGTGTGTATATTTTATTAGGCTATTTGTCCATGCGCATTATGGATAAACATTATGTTTATACATGTTTGTATACGTGCAAGTTAGTGTAAGCACTGACACACAGTAATTTATATAGTGATGCATTGCTATATGTATATGTATATATATATATATATATATATATATATATATATATATATATATATATATATATATAAATATATATAAATATATATATATATATATATATATATATATATATATATATATATATATATATATATATACATACATACATATATCTGTATATGTATTTATTTGTGTATTTAATGATATACAAATTTACATATATATATATATATATATATATATATATACATATATATATATATATATATATATATATATATATATATATATATATATATATATTCCTATATATTGTATATGTGTATATGTGCTTTTGGTTTTATTTCATTTTAACTATATATATCTATCAAGATAGATAAATAATGAGATAGAGATCAACCACAGAGGAATATATACTAAATTAATGTCAAAAAGAGAGAGAGGGAGTTTTGAACAATGTAGGAGACAAACTTAGAAGAGAGGCACAGTTTGATAAATTGCAATGATTCGTTTCAGATACTAAATTTTATGCGGGTTTGGAGAATAAGGGGATTGGGTTACTTCTTCTCATTAATGGGATTAATCTAATGGTCTTAATTGTGATAATTTTCCTATTCTTTTAAAAAATCATTGAATAAAATTAGAAGTAAAGGGTCGCTTTTTTTTTTGAGAAGCCAAAAACCCTTCACCTACTTTGCCAAAAGGTTTTGAAGTGTCAGCCGATTGCTGATTTGACGACCTAATGGCTTATGAACTAATTAGATTAGATGTATGAATGAGTCTTGCGTAATTTGATGTGTAATACATCAATTGATGGGAATCCTCTTCACACTGTTAACTTACATGCATTACTATTCACGTTTTACTGCGTTCCAGTTTTGGATATAGTTTTCTGTCTGTCCGTGTTTGTCCAATTAGCTGTCTATGACTCTGAAGAGCTTAACAAGTGTTGGATGATCATTAAAAACCTCCGATAGCTCTACTGTAGGGATGGACTAAATTCCCATTAATGTCAGTTTCCTTGGCGTTTGTTTGTGATATGTAATCTTTTCATAATTTGTATTTCAGAGATTCTTCGAATGGATCTGTGGTAGGCGACATCTTAAGATGGGTTGGGAGATCCTTTTGAATTTAATTAAGATATTCATTGAACTCATTGAAATATAATTTTTCACAATCACATTGTAAGATCCGGTTAGAAATTGTTCATCGTATTTGTTTTTATAATACATGAAGGTGTTTACATATTTCTTTTATTATAAAATCTTCAAGTGTTTTTATTAGGACTTTTTCAATTAGTGTCTCTTGCGTTTTAATGAATTTGACTTGAACGTAAATTTTTTCCCTTTTACATCATGAATAAAAATTTCCTGATTTATCTTGATATTTAAAGTGATGGATATATTTGATGCATTGTTCTTTTTATGTATTGCATATTAGAGAGAGAGAGAGAGAGAGAGAGAGAGAGAGAGAGAGAGAGAGAGAGAGAGAGAGAGAGAGAGAGAGAGAGAGAATCATCGTTTAATCGTACAGATATACGAGCTCTATTCTTTTATCCAATTTCATTTGCAATACTACCGAGCTGTAAGTTACTCCTATTTTATATATAGAATTCTGGTGCTTATAGTGAGAATATTCCCTATTTAAGGGAGAACGAACGAAACTGAAATTCTTCTTCTAGATGTATAAATATATGCATATATATATATATATATGTATATATATATATATATATATATATATATATATATATATATATATATTCTGATTATTTATGTGTAAAGAATTGATTCAGTAGATTTAGCTGTTAACCTTGCTATTGTCAGAGAAATTATAGGTATATACATTTTTCTATGTGCACAAACATTATTGTTGAACTTCATAAAAACAATAAAAGTAAAGAAATAAGAAAGAAGGATCCTATTTAATGTGAGCAAAGCAATATTAGAAAATGAAACTAGTTGATATATGCGTCAAATTAGATGTGGATACAGGTAATCATGACTACAAACATAGAATCAAAAACATGTAATATTAACAACGATTTAGATAGATTTTTAATTTGTTGGTATGAATCCCGATCCTTCCGAAGACTGGCTTGATTTATATATTGAATTTGAACAGTATTTGTTTATTTCCTCCGAACTTTGCAAATACTCCGTGTGAAAATCAAGTTTCGTGCATCAGTTGTCTCACGTCAGTTAACTCCCCAGTGAATGGGTACCTGTGCTAACTGGGGTCGGGAAAAGGTCATAGGCTGGATACCTTTTCGCTGGAGACTTGATGCGAACTGGAAATTTGTCTGTTGAACTGTATCCTTTAATATGAAAATGTTTTTATAGCTATCTATATGTTTATATATTTATCAATTATATATATATATATATATATATATATATATATATATATATATATATACATATATATATATATATATATATATATATATATATATATACATATATATAGATGTGTGTATGTGTGTGTGTAAGTTATATAGCTAAAACTAAAAGAGCTATGGAAAGAATGATGATGGATACGAGAGCAAACCAATGTAGGGAATATTATAATTACATATAAGAAAAAGAAATGGCCGTGAACACGATATATATTAAGAATGACAGACAATAGATGGACATTAAGTAACAGAGTGGGTCCCTAGAGATTGCAAAAGAAACAGGGGAAGGAAGAGAATTCGATGGATTGACGAACTAAGAAAGTTTGCTGGTGTGGACTGAGATAGAAAGGCCATAAACAGAAGTAAGTGGAAGGTCATGGCTGTAGCCTTTGTTCTGCAGTGGGATAGTAATTGGTGATTATGATGATGAAGTTATTTAGATATATATATATATATACATCAATAGACATGCATACATATTTTTGCCAATTAGAGAATGTAAGGTAATAAAGATAGGGACTTACGGTTCGTGTAAGTCTGGTTGATTGTGTTTAGATCTTTATAATTAATAAAAAAAGGAAATTGGAAGCTCTGGTGGTTAGGAGTTATCCCGGGTGAAGTGTTAACAGCAGATCTGAGACCTCCTGTCACGCAAAAAAACATTCGACGTCGAGAGGCCTAGTTTTTGGTCTGCCCTTTTTATCGAAGATAATTAGATTTTTCCTTTTTCGGAAGGGTCTTTTATGTTACTTCGCTTGTTTTCTTTCATTGTCTTTTACTTGTTTATAGATCTTTTGATGGTAATACGTCTAGGTTAAATATTTTATCTACAATATTCTTAGCTTTAATACATTCTCTACTCAAAGGATAACTCAGTTACAATTATGCCCTCCATTATTGGCCTTAACTGTTTGTACTATAAATTTCCTAACATTATTGAGACTTTTATTAATATTTATATTTATATTTTGCTTGAAACCACATATTCGTTCGTTATAATAACGATTATTAACATT
This sequence comes from Palaemon carinicauda, assembly GCF_036898095.1. Classification (NCBI taxonomy): domain Eukaryota; kingdom Metazoa; phylum Arthropoda; class Malacostraca; order Decapoda; family Palaemonidae; genus Palaemon; species Palaemon carinicauda. The sequence continues at coordinate 75,575,033 of NC_090741.1, read as the reverse complement.
ATAATTATCCTTTTTATTATTGCATTCAATTATGTTAATCACTACCTTAATTACAAAAATTTTAGTAATAATATTACTGAATATACTAACGGTCAAATCAAGTATGTAGACTTTAGGAAAAATAACTTTTAAAGAGAGAGAGAGAGAGAGAGAGAGAGAGAGAGAGAGAGAGAGAGAGAGAGAGAGAGAGAGAGAGAGAGAGAGAGAGAGAGAGAGAATCAGTAGTGTTAATAGAAATTGATGTATTACATCGAATTTTTATCATTGACAATTAATGAATACACTTTCATTATTCTGTATTTCTTATATTTTACTACTTGCAATAAAACAAAACAACACCAAAGAAATATATACAATAAAAGAATCATGCCGAGTAAACTCATATACTCTTGATATATACAAAGAGAAATAAGAAGTAATAAGAAAATGTAAACATTGAAACTATTGTAAAAAGATTTTCCCACCAGAGTGTTTTGTACAAAAATACCCAACTTTGATATTTTAATAGGGTGGCAATAACCGCACGGTCCCGTGTATTGAAAGATACATTTCCCAGAACTAAGGTCATTTCTTGATGTAGAGGCAATGAGATAGGAAGGCCTGCAGTTTGTCGAGTCCTGGCCCTGACCGAACTTCAAATCTCGAAAAATAAAAAGACGCTGAGTTGGTCAAATGGATGGTTTTTAAGTACCCCTGCATAGATGCTTCCAATAGCAGTTATGTATTCTTGACAAAAATCATATAGGAAAGAGTGTCACTGAAAGTTCCCAGAACTACTTTTGTAACTCCGAGTTTGGGTCAGAGTTACTACAATGAATTTTAACGAGAGAACGAGAATACACGCAGATATCTAAAGACTAAAACGCGTTGAAGACTAGACAGAGGAGTACTGATACACACATGCTCAAATAAAAAGGAAATTTATTACTATAGAGGAATTATCAATATTAAGGCATAAGAGTATATTAAAGAGTGATTGGTTATTCATTGTGAAGGTTTTATAAGTTCAATTGAAGAAAAGATTAGAGAATTGTATGGTGATTGTGTCGGAGAAAAATTGGACAGATAATAGCTCGTGACCTTGTGCTTGTGTTATAGCTGAATCTGAAAGTCCCTTTTCTCTAATTTGTATAGCTGAAACTTAGAAGTCCTTTATTTTGGTTCTTATAGCTAACGGGATAAAGTTTTTAATACTAATGGAGGAGGAATTTTATCATGCAGCTGAAAAGGAAATCCTTATCTTCTAATCTACATACCTAAAATTTTATTCTAATTCAAATAGGTGAAAGATGAAAGTTCTATTTTTCTGTATACTGATGAAATGTGAAAATCTTAAATTATCATCCATGCGGCTGAGGGAGGGAAGTATTTTCTAATGTGAAAAGTATTTATTGGAAATTTTTCGAGAAGTTGAGTTCATTATTAGAGTTGTCTGTAGAAACATCTCAGGAAAATGTAGTAACAAATTTGAATAAGATGATGAATGTATAAACTTGGATCGTTCTTGGATGACTTTTCTTTTGTGAAAATCTAAAACACCTTAGGAATATTGAAAGTTTTTTATTATATTAGGAAAACTAAGACTCGTATTCCTTTCACCTATTTGAATGAAGCTATAATTGTCGCTTTAAACAGTCAGTCAAAATCCCGATGCATCTCCACTGACATGTAGAAACCTTTGCAAAATTATATAATCGCAGCAATTAAGAGATGGGGGATAACTAATTAACCCTGTTCTGAGGATTTCCATATTCCTCAAAGATTTTTGTATCATAATTACACTCTAAAGTATCTATTTGTTCGTATTGAACGATCATATATGGCGTCCGTACCTTATTTAAGACCGAAAGAACAGTTCTCCTTACTCCACACTAGCCAAGGCAGAAATTTGCATCTGAATAGAACAGAAATTGAAGGAAAATATTAACCCAGTTAGAAGTATATCTTAAAGGTGATGTTACTGAAAGTAATAATGTTGCATCGGTATTCATTTCTTAAAAGCATGCCCTTGCCTGAGTGTGCAGAAATTTGCATGCGAATAGGTAGTAGATGAAAGAGGAAATATTAAATATAGTTTTGAATTTAGCTGTATTATGAATGGTAAAACAAGTGTGAGATGGACACCACCATCAGGTATGTCTCATTCAGACGTTTCCATCTGCCTAGCTAGATGGAAATTTAACAAAAGCATTAAGACTGAAAGCATTAAACATTCAGAAACACAGGGATATATCTAAGCATATTCACTAAGTTAGGTGCAGATCTAAACGCATGGAACAAGGCATGGGTGTCTATAAATATAGTTAGGAAAGCAAACACATTTCTAATCGTTGTCATAAACGCAAGGAAGTCATTTAATATATTCAGACACCCAAGCGCTGTAATGAGCGTTACTTGATAACCACAGATAGACGGAATATATATATATATATATATGTATATATATATATATATATATATATATATATATATATATATATATATACATTTATATATATATATATATATATATATATATATATATATATATATATATATATATATTTACATATTTATATAGATATATATGATAAATTTTACACATTTACACGTGTTTTTTCATATTCAAATAAGCCATATGTTTTTCATACATTAATGTCTGAATTCTCTTAAC
>NC_090741.1:75547380-75567380 GCF_036898095.1 Palaemon carinicauda | reverse complement strand
TTTGTCATCTAACCAGTATAGTCTTTTTTATCATTACTGTCTGGGCCCGTCCGTCGGCGGCCATTGTTTGTTCCCTTGTCTTGCTGGGAGTTCATCTTAGTCTTGCCCGTTTGGTACTCTGTCACTTAGGTTCTTGGTTAAGTCCCTGGCCTTATGCCTTTTTGAACCTTCATTATTATTATCGTTATTATTCCCATGGTACTTTTTTGCTAGCAAGTCCAGTCTGCGAACAAGAATAGCGTTCTAGCTTTATTATAGTTTAGTACCCGCCCCCCCGAGGCGTTCGTCAGTCGACTATTTCCCTTTAATTTAGGTTTTAGCAGACGTTATTCTTCGTTCGTAGTCTTATTTTGATGTTATAATTTTATTATTATACGCTTATAATAGTGTTGTGTGCTTATTAAGTCCTGTTTTTGTAACCACGGGAGCGAGAGATTGGGGTTCCCGTTTTCTATTCTCAGTCACGAGTTACCCCTTTCTCTCGTTTTCTTTCTTAACTCAGGTGGGTGAGCGGATTTCCCGTTTTCCGTTTTGTGCGTTCAACGAGTTCTCCCTCCCTCACCTCTCCCTCTACGGGTGTATGATAGCTTACGAGTTATTTAGTTTTGGTTAATTTTCAATAGTTAGCGTTATTTATTAGGTCCCGAGTTTCGTCCTCTCCCCGTTACGGCTTGGGAGTAGTTCTAAACGTTTTCCCACTCCGCCTTGAGTTCTACTCCGCCATGAGGGATTCTCAATGACTTTGGAACTATTGTTATATATATATATATATATTGTTTAAATACAACCCTCTGGGACGGCCTTCATATTGTTTAGATACGACCCTCCGGTAGCCCTTACTCCGGTCTCAGGCCACGGCCATATCCACACAAATATCCATTGTTATTACAATTGAGTTATTATTCACAATAGAATTATTCAGGACCTTCACCGGAGATCGTCAATACACTTTACTATTATATTAGCCTTAGCCTTTAGCTACGGCTTGTGTTTTATAAATTTCACAATTGAATTATTATTCACAATTGAATTATTCAGGACCTCTCATCGACCTCCGGCTTCACCGGAGATCGCTATACACTTCACACTTATATTAGCCATGCCTTTGGCTACGGCTTGTGTTTTATATTTATTTTACGGGCCTGTCACTGCTTCCCCGACCCTCAGAGGTCGGCAGATTGCTTTAGATTATTTATTCTTATTTCATTATTATCACTTTTAGAATGATACAGTCCCATTGCCATTGCTGGAACTTTTATATTTAATGTATTTTAATATGGAGCTCCGGCTCTCACTCACTGAATTCCCTTAAGCACGAATGTTGCATTAAACTAACCTCTGTTAGTAGATTTTTTATTGCTTACCAGAGTTTCAAGGAACATCCAGACTTATGTCTCCTTTCTTTTACAGAAGGTCCGTTGTACTGCCCAAGGATGCCCTGCCTCGTTCAACGACCCCGTTGGGCATGACCTCTGTCGGTCCCACGCACACTGCGCCATCTCCTTTATCCGGGAACCGGGACAAGCCTCTTATATGGTTTGGTTCCCGGATTTGTGCTCGTTCTGTTATGAGTTGTCCTCAATACTACTGAACGATGATGTAAGTGGGTTTTCCTTTTGTTCCTTATTTATCTTTGGCAGACAGTAATTTGACCATTAATATGACATACAGGGTATAGTTTGGAGAGCAATCCCCCTCCTGCATCACTAATCCCTACAAATCTTTCAGGCCGATGATGACTCTCTTCGGTCAGCAAGGGCTGCTCTTCGTCCTTGGGTGTCGGGCTTTGGCAGGAATGCCCCGTCTGGCGCACCCTATCTCCTCGATGGGGACATAGCCTCCCGTCTCTTCCCAGGCTCGACCACTGCAGCAGTCTCTCCTGAAGTTGCTGCCCCCTTAATTGAAGAAGTCAGAGCAACCATTTCCGCGGAGGACGAACCCCTCGTACCGCTGGACGTGGCAGATCTAGATATAGACGTAGAACCCATGGACGAGCAGGTAAGTGGTGCCGAGTTGGTGGAAACCCTTTTCTCTCCTACGCCTTCTTCTACCTCTTCCTTTCTCGGTTTTGATAAGCCTAAGGCTTCTCCTCGGGATCCCTCTGTCCCCGTACGACCCAAGGTGAAGCCACTACGTACTTATAAGTCTTCAGCTTTGCCAGTATCAACGTCACCGGTCCCCGGACCCTCGACGGCTCCTGATGTTCATGTTGCTCCCCGTAAAACCGCGACTCCTAAGAAGTCCAAGTCTACCAAATCCAAGACACCACCAATGGGTGGCTTTCAGGTACCCTTCTTCCCGGCGAACTGGTCAGGGATATTGTCAGAGAACAAATTCAACATCAGTCTGGGGCGATGACAGAGATTAAGGATATGGTGGCTACTCTGATCCGCTCCGGAACTCAGCTTCCTCCTCCTTCCGCCCCAGACGCATCGAAGCTACCTCCCTTCGATAAAAACAATCCTTGGCGGTTTGCCTTGCATGCCCCATTCTTAGATGGTTCCCTAACTCTAGAGGGCATAGGCACTCGCCCTCTAGAGGACCGGGAGTTCTACCCCCCGGGGCTAGAATTCCCATTCAATGGCTTCGTACGTTTAAAGGAACATGCATTAGTCCATATGGACAAGGTACCGAAGGAAACAGTGATATTTCCGAAAAAGCAGGCCCAGGCTATCTGGGCCAGAACTCTATCAGAGTGGGGGTGTATTAATTCCAAGCTCACCCTACACAAAGGTGCCTACACTATTTTTACGACGGCAGCCTCCATCTCTTTGCCGCTCATAGACAAAATCACAGAGCTGACAATTCAGGCCATCAAGGAAGGCTCTTCCATGCCGGCTCTCAAGGAGACGGACCCCACCTCATTGCTTATTCCGGGTACCTCTGCAACCTTCACAGTGGGGAAGCTAGACCCGGACTGTGCCTCTACTCTTTTCTCTGAGAAGCTCCCCAGATTACTAGAGAGTCTTCTCAAAACTGAGTTCGAGACCCGTAATAGATTAGCTAGGTCCCTCCACTCCATCACCTCCATAGAGTCCCTAGCATCGGTTTACCCAGAGGAAACGCTGTTCAGAGTCGTCACAAAGAACCTGCTGCTGTCCTACCAAATAGACCTCCATGACTTCTGGTCGGCTCGAGTTAGTTGCAGGAAGTTCGTTCTGTCTGAGGCCTCCATCAGACATGAACCGAACAGGCTGATAGTGTCCTCCTGCTGGGGTAAGAACATCTTCCCTCAGAACGAAGTTGATAAGGTTCTTCAGGACGCGGCGAGGGCAAACCAAAATTTGCAAGTAAGGTGGGGTCTCTCAGCCAAAAGGAGGATCGAATCCCAGAAACAGACGTTCTTCAAGAAGAAGCAGAGGTTTATTCCTTACAAGACGGTCCGGGGTAACTCGTCGACACAAGTCTTCCTCTGCTTCGACTTCTCAACAACCGGCTCCCCCTCAGAAAGTAGTCTACCTCACTGCTCCCCCTGGTACACAGCCCAACCCCTCTTGGATGTCCTCTCCTGCATACAACCCTACCTACGAATCCTCCGGTTCCTTTCGTGGACATCAGAGAGGAAGCTTCAGAGGTAGAGGACAGTTCCGCCAACGAGGCGGACCTAAAGCAAGGGGTGCCCGTGGAGGGAGGGGACCTAGGTTCACTCCCTCCGAATGATGTGATGCCGGTAGGAGGGAGACTTTATCACTTCCGAGACCATTGGACCTTCAGTCCATGGGCTCACAGCATAATATCCAAGGGCTTGGGTTGGAAATGGTCACAGGGATCTCCTCCTCCACCAGTGACCTTCTTCCAGAGACCCACTCCCATCCTGGAAGAGTACACCACAGAGTTACTCAAGAAGAAAGCGATCAAACGGGTTCGATCCTTGAAATTCCAAGGCCGCCTGTTTACAGTCCCGAAGAAAGACTCGTCGGCGTTGAGGATAGTTCTGGACTTGTCGAAACTAAACTCTTACATCCTTTGCGACAAGTTCCGTATGCTGACTATCTCTCAGGTACGGACCTTACTTCCCCGTGGGGCCGTCACCACCTCTATCGATCTTACTGACGCCTATTATCATGTCCCAGTAGCTCGAAACTTCTCTCCTTACCTAGGCTTCCGTCTCGGCAAGAAAGCCTTTGCATTCAAAGTCATGCCCTTCGGTCTCAGCATTGCCCCCAGGATATTCACGAAACTGGGGGAGACGGTGCTCGAACAACTCAGAAACCGAGGGATACAGATCATCGCCTATCTGGACAATTGGCTCATTTGGGCCCAGTCGACCCAGGAATGCAACAGAGCTACGTCGAAGGTAATTCACTTTCTCGCCAAACTGGGCTTCCAAGTCAATCTCCGAAAGTCTCGCCTACAACCATCAAGCCACTCCGAATGGTTAAGCATCCGGTGGGACCTTTCAAAGCACAGGCTCTCCCTTCCTCCCAAGAAGGTAAGGGAGATAGCTTCCAAGGTCAAGGAACTTTCTCAAACACAAACAGGTGTCCAGAAGAGCTTTAGAACGAATCCTCGGCCTTCTCCAATTTGCCTCACTGACCGATCTCCTATTAAAAGCCAAACTCAAAGACATCAATCGAATTTGGAGAAAGAGAGCGACAATACCTTTAAGAGACAAGATCTCGAAGATCCCCTCTGTCTTAAAAATGAGACTACGACCATGGTCCGAACGGAGGAACCTCTCCAAATCGGTTCCTCTACAGTTCCCCTCTCCACAAGTGACAATTCATACCGACGCGTCTTCGGAGTGGATGGGGGGGTTACTCCCAACATCAGATGTTTCAGGGCTCTTGGTCACCCGCCATGAAGCAGTTCCATATCAATGTTCTCGAAGCCATGGCAGTGTTCTTGACCCTGAAGAGAATCTCTCCTCCGAGGTCGACCCACATCAGAGTAGTCTCAGACAGCACAGCAGTAGTCCACTGCCTCAACAGAGGGGGATCCAAGTCACCCAACCTGAATCAGATCCTGGTCACTATCTTCGCCTTGGCAGCCGACAAAGACTGGTTCCTGTCAGCAACTCACCTAGCAGGAGTCCAGAATGTGATAGCAGACTCATTATCCAGGACAAAACCACTGGAATCAGAATGGTCCCTAGACATACACTCCTTCCGGTGGATACTCAGGCTGGTTCCAGGTCTCCAGGTAGATCTATTCACGACCCAACTCAATCACAAACTCCCATGTTATGTGACCCCGAACCTGGACCCTCAGGCTTATGCCATGGACGCATTAACCCTGGATTGGAACCATTGGCAGAAGATCTACTTATTCCCTCCAGTGAATCTTCTACTGAAAGTCTTACACAAACTCCGCTCCTTCCACGGGGCAGTGGCTTTAGTGGCACCTCACTGGCCAAAGAGCAGTTGGTTTCCTCTCCTCCTCGAGTTGAAACTCCGTCCCTTCCGGATCCCATTCCCAAAACTGACCCAAGTGGTCCAAACTCGGACTGTGTCAGATTCCTCAAGGATAGCCCAAACCCTAACTTTGTGGATTTCATGAAGTTTGCGGCTCGTAAGGATGCAAACATCGACCCAGATAATGTCCTCTTCATAGAATCAGACAAAAGGGACTCTACGATTCGACAATATGATTCGGCAGTTAAGAAACTAGCAGATTTCTTAAAGAATTCAGACCATTCCGTTATGACTCCTAATTTAGCCATCTCCTTCTTTAGGTCCATATTTGACAAAGGCCTAGCAGCTAGCACTATAACCACCATTAAGTCAGCTTTGAAGAAGGTCTTCCTGGTTGGGTTTAACATTAACCTGGCGGATTCTTATTTCTCGTGTATTCCAAAAGCATGTGCTAGGCTTCGACCTTCGGTTCGCCCACAAAAGGTCTCTTGGTCTCTGAATGATGTCCTCATACTTGCCTCCGACACGGACAACGAATCCTGCTCCAATATCACTCTTCTTAGGAAGACTTTATTTCTAACAGCTTTGGCCTCGGGTGCTAGAATCTCAGAACTAGCAGCTCTCTCACGAAACTCAGAAAACATAGATTTCCTCCCTTCAGGTGAAGTACTTCTTTCTCCAGACAGGGCGTTCCTAGCTAAAAATGAAGACCCCCAAAATAGGTGGTCCCCTTGGAAGATTATTCCTCTTCTCCAAGATACTTCTCTATGTCCAGTCACTACTCTCAGGGCCTTTTTAGCCAGGACTGCTTCCCGATCGTCTGGCCCCTTGTTTATCAGAGAACAAGGAGGTACCATTTCCATACAGGGTATTAGGCAACAGATCCTATACTTCATTAAACAAGCCAATCCGGGATCATTTCCCCATGCTCATGATATCCGGTCAGTAGCTACCTCCATCAATTATTTCTAAAATATGGATTTTGATGACCTTAAAAAGTACACGGGTTGGAAATCTCCTATGGTCTTCAAAAACCACTATCTAAAGAATTTACAGGCCCTTAAATACCCAACGGTTGCAGCTGGGAGCCGTATCTCTCCCTAGTGATCTCTTGTTCTTCCTTTCATCCATCTCTTTTCTTCTCCCTCCTACCCGCCACTCGCACCACGACGCCACTTCCTTGGTGGTTCGTTAGCCCTAGTTTATTACATATTAGGTTAAGATGATTTTAACTTTTAATGTGTTTACCGTAATTTAGTAATGGGATATTCTTAGCCATGTCAGTTTTGTTGCTTATTGTACTCTGATACTCGGAGGCTTCCTTGTTATCATGTTTGTTTAGCCTTACGCTCACTATATCCTGTGACTAGTTTATGATTCATGCTTACTTACCTTAATATAATATATGGTTCTCCTTACATGGTGTTTTTTCTCTCCCCTCATTACTAATTATTATTGGGCTTGGAAGGCATTCTCTGGTACATTTTCACCGGCCGCCAGAGGTCGACCCGAAAAAGGGATTTTGACGAAGGAAAAATCTATTTCTGGGGAGAGACCTGTGGCGCCCGGTGAAACCCTTCCCTATTCTTTTGCACGATCCCACCCTTTCCTTTCCAAGCCATCATGTCCAATACAGAAGGATGTTGTCCAGATGGCGCTCGCGTCGGGGCGTGGGTGGCGTGGCTCTGGTAGATTGGCTGGTGCCTCTGTATCGGCCCATCCCTTTGACGAAGGAATTAACTAAATGGAAGACAGCCTGTGAATAGTGGTTTTCACGCGCCTTTGCTTTATACACGACACCCACAAGGTGCTCGCGCGAGGGTAGTAACCTCTGCATTCCATGCTTTTATCTTTCTCTGGTATAATTGGAAATTTTATCAGAAAAGTGTATTAGAAGGACCCCTTTTCACCGGCCCCACAGGTCTCTCCCCAGAAATAGATTTTTCCTTCGTCAAAATCCCTTAATTTTGATTGTTCATTACTTCACTTGTAGTTTGTTTATTTCCTTATTTCCTTTCCTCACCATGCTATTTTTCTATGTTGGAGCCTTGTGCCTATAGCATTCTCGTTTTCCATCTAAGGTTGTAGGTTAGCTTGTGATGATGATAATAATAATAATAATAAAAATAATAATAATAATAATAATAATAATAATAATAATAATAATAATAATAATAATAATAATAATAATATAATGCTATTTCGGAAAGCCAGGGGTTAAACTATGACTGGCATTATAACAGGCGCTCATAAATTCAGTAACATTCCGGTTCATTTGCAATATTCTGGAAATCACCCATCACTTCTTTGCAGAATGCCACTTGAGGGTCAACCCTTCTACAATTAGCTAATTTGCCAAGTAGGATCCAGTGATATATGGGTTTATGAATCTATCGGTCTAAACAAGTCTGTTGCAAGTAGACTGTTATTTATCTGTTTGAAGGCAAACAGACAAATAACAACATTCTCCAAGGCGTTCATTGCCTCCGTAAAGTACCTGCATTCCATTGCTCGCAGTATGTATTGTATTTACTATCTATTGCCAATTTCCTCCGAAAATTCTACCTAACAAAAACTTATGATTAAGAAAATCCTCTCTCTCTCTCTCTCTCTCTCTCTCTCTCTCTCTCTCTCTCTCTCTCTCTCTCTCTCTCTCTCTCTCTCTCTCTCTCTCTTTTTCGAGCATCTTGCATCAACGAGTTCCAGTGACTAAACTTCTTGGAGAAAAAATAATTCGTGGAAATAAGTGTTAATGGTTTGAAATTAATACAGTAATAGCTGACAGATGGGCAAAAACATACCTGATTTATTTGTGATAAGCGAAGGAAATATACGAGAAAATGTTAAAAGCTAGAAATCGTATAGACAAAGTGTGAAAAACATGAAAATTCATTTATCATTTGACACAGTGATCAATATTCCCGATATCTTATAGACTCGAGATAGACCGTAAGGAGCTGTGTCAGTTGTTGACATTGTTATCATAAGATAAATTACTGCGTAATAAACGTTTATTTCCCTGTTGATTTATTTACGTCTATTTCATATACTCTTAACATTGCTTGTGAGTTGCAGTAGTTGTAGATATTGTAATATTAAAAAATAGTCTTCCAAATTTTTGGTAACACCGACTCTTTCTTGTATATCAAACTGAAACTAGAATATACATTTGGAATGGTTGTAGAGGATTAGCGTGGACCGTAGTAAGATTATTTGGTTCTATGAAGATAGCCTACGAGAACTTCCCCATTTGAGCCTCGTAAGGCTTTAAAGTCTTTGCGAGTACTAAGATGGCTGCCACATTGAAGCAGTTGCTCCATCTTCTGTAACGGAGGGTCGATAAACGCAGCACAATTCCGGGAATAGTCTAATTCCTTCAAACGATCTTTCAGGGATTCAGGGAAACTCGAAATTGCCTGGGAGTCATCCAACAGTATTCATTATTTAAATAAGATAAAAACCCTGTAACTTACTCGGTATTTTACAGTTTGTTTTTATTATTTGCATTATTTAATTTCTTCTATGATTAATGTTGAATAAATCTATTGAAAATATGAATGGAAGTTTTTTATTTATATTGAAAAAATAACATACGCTTGTGGTGGCCTATTGGAAACGTTCCTGCCTTGCAACCTGCAGGACTGCAGTTCGAGTCCCGCTCAAGCCCGATAGTTTCTTGTAATATCTACAACCTAACAATCCTTGTGAAGTAAGGAGGGAGTCTATAGGTGTACCTGCTGAATCATCAACACCAATCTCTAGGACATTGTTCCTTGTCTCTTCCATTCATGAGCTGACTTAAAACTTTAATACTGTAAAAATTATCCTTTTTTTTCTTTTCACAAAACGCTGCAATTATTTTATACAGGTAATGTTTTTTTTAATATTCGTTATATAATCTTTAAAGAGTGATTTGATTTCCTTGAAACAAGTACATAGAATTGCAAGTCAATATCCCAATATTGTACCATCAGTGTGTGCAGTATTCCCTTATTGCCCCCAATGTCTGTGTAACTTGCATCCCAGACAATAACATTAATAACGGAAGTCCTGTACTGGTGCCTGTAATTACACTTCCGGCTTTTGGAAGCATACACTCACCCCTTAACATGTTGCACAGAGGATCATCGTGTTGCAGGAGCGTGTAATATGTTGCAGGCACGAATGATAGGCTACAAAACAGATTCATATTCAGCATATATTGAAAATCAGTCTAAAGATATTAGAGTGAACAGAAAGTAATGATACACACGCATAGACATACACAATTTATATATTTATATATATATGTATATATATATATATATATATATATATATATATATATACTGTATATATATACATATATATATATATATATATATATATATATATATATATATATATATATATATATATATATATATATATATATAAATATATATATATATATATATATATATATATATATATATATATATATATATTTATATATATAAATATATATATGTGTGTGTGTGTATTCCAAGGTTAGGTTGTTTTCCACACACAGATAGAACATCACAATGCTCAATGCCCTATGAAAACTTAACTATCGAATGATGGATAAATTGTTTAATGCTAAATGGCCCCCATAACACTAGGCACTGAAAGACCCCATACAAAAGGCTCATCAGCATTGCATTGAATCCTTTACTTTCCTGATGAAGTTCTTACATGAATTTACACGCATCCTGATTTTGAGAGACTTCCTCAACAGCCAATTTTCCCACATTTATTTAGTCTAAGATTTTCCTGTTAGCAGTTGCTAACTATACACTTTTGGTCAGCTTACCGTCATACGTTCTTTGTACATGACCAAACCCCCTCATGCTTCACCTGATCCATTTTCTTTTCACTTATGCCAATCTTTGGACCCCTAGTTGAGATACCTTTGAGGTGTGTGATCGATTATGAAAATATATATAACACACATTATTCTATAATTTAATTCTATTTAAAGTATAATTGATGACACCCTATATAAAAAGCCTGACTAGTGCGTCTTGTGTGTATGTGAAATGTGTGTTTGCTTCGATGCAATAAATCCTTGAATATTTGTCTTGCACAGTTTTATTCCTTTCGGTAGTCGTATAAATTTTCAAAGAACATTTGACTTGACGTTCACTTGTCAAAAATTTTATTGCAAAATTGAATATAGCTCCCCCCCCCCCCTCTCTCTCTCTCTCTCTCTCTCTCTCTCTCTCTCTCTCTCTCTCTCTCTCTCTCTCTCTCTTTAGGATATCTGTAACCTTTTAAAGTTTTTAATGAATATTGTTTGGCATTTACTTAAGACGTAGATTTATATTTCGCTTACATTTTTACACACAAAATGAAATTTCCAAGCGAAAAAGTCATGTTATTTTTCGTTTCGTTTATAATTCACTTTCCAAAAAGAAACAAATCGTGTATAACTGCAAAGGGTAAGACCAATGAATGGAGAGAGCCTCTTATTTTCTTGGCTTCGTCACAGAGAGAGAGAGAGAGAGAGAGAGAGAGAGAGAGAGAGAGAGAGAGAGAGAGAGAGAGAGAGAGAGAGTGCAGTTTAGTGTACTTTACTTCGAAAAAGATACAAACAAGCATATATATATATATATATATATATATATATATATATATATATATATATATATATATATATATATATATATATATATATATATAAATTGGATAGATAGATATATTTGTGTAAGTTTGAAAAAGATTGCCTTACACAAAATGTGTACATTTCTAGCTTTTGCTTTCTTAATAGGCGATGATCAGTTTTATCTAAATTTTATATGATTTCATTGTTTACATGTTGTAAAGAAAGAAAGTAATATTTCAAAATAAATCCGTTCCCAAGTACTTTTAGTTTCGGTATGATTTTTATGACACTTCATTATTTCTAAGGAATACATGTCCGGTAGTGATGTCCAGAGTGCAATACCTTCGAGCATTCCTGTATGTAAAAACATAAAACTAAAATTCAGAAACATAAAATGAAAAGGTAAAGAAATTAATAATTGGAATAAATACCGATTTCTTACTTCAATTTCATAGGAACTCTTTTTGTATTGAACAAAATTGCATATTTCTTCAAAGGAATTGCTCGCATTATTTTCGGAATAATCTAGTTTACATGGAATTGAAATCATTTGTTTATTGAATGATTTGTAATCACCCTCATACCACAAAATCTTCAGAAAGGATACTCTTTATTACCTGTAATTCTCTAGGATTATGCATGTCCGACCTTCCTATTGTTATAAATGTTGGTAATTCCATATGTTTCAATATGTATAAATTATCTTTAAGTATAAGAAATAGCATGACCTATAGAGATGAAAAATAGTTGAAAATTTCTGTCAGAGAAGAATCTTTCGAATATTCAAATTCTCTTTGACATTTGCAACGTTTTGTCAGATGTCGATTCAAGCTTTTGTTGGGACACATTTATTCATACAACTTTGTGTTCAATAGAACCGATATATGCATATGTTTTTCTTCCGTAAGGAAGCTATTGTATTCATAAGTATCCTTTTGTCCTAGGTAATGTATTTATTGTTGCGTGTCCTTTTATCCTAAATTATGCTTTTATTCTTGATATCTCTTTTGACATAGAAAGCTCAAACATCTAGACGTGACCTCCTGGTCTAGAAGACGTATTTATTCGTACTTATGCATAAGATTTTTCAATTAAGAGACTTAGAAATATTTACAATTATGACGAGTTGAAAAGACATTTGTAATGGTATTAAGAATTCGTTAGAACATTTTATTTGACCGTATTTTTGGCACCTGTAACTTTTTAAAGACGGTTTCTTCTTACTCTTGCACATAGCAATGATGATTATAATAATGTCTTTGAGGATATTTATAGAAGACTTTATAACAAAAATAAGGATTATGACTTGAATAGAATTATATGTTAAAAGAACGAGATTTATCAGTACAGTTTATTTTATGTTTTATTTTTCCCTCCTATATGTTTTTCCTGTGTCAAGTTGTCCAATATTCATCCTTTCCTCTGGGCTAAGGACAAAAATAGGTATAACATACTTTTCTACAAGTTGTTAGTTCAATTAGCTAGAACTACTGATTAAATAGCGAACTCTTGATATTTAGAACTATTTACATACCTCATGGCACAAAGAAAGAAAATCTGGCCTTCGGCACAGATCAGATAATTTTGGTATCTTGAAAGTTAGCAGATCTCTACGCGTTGATGAAGTGTCATCTTAAAGTAGTTTTGAGGTCCAATATGGGTTTACTTTTAAGTAGTAAACAATACATGGTTATATATCATAATAATTCACTTAATTTTTGTAGCGGTAATAGACATACTGTGCTTAATAATTTTCAGAACATTAGCTGTTTCATATAACTGCGCAGAAAGCCAATCAGTGGTGCGTTAAATATCACACACTGCCATGTCTTTCAAGCCTGTCTTGCAAGCACTGTTGTGCTTCATGGATGTGAAGGGTCTTACTTGCTCCAATGCTTTTACGTTATCTGTCTAAGAGTTATTGTCTCTTCTCTCTCCTCCTTTCCTCCTTATACTTCAAAATTATACCTTCGTTACAACAAACTGTCGTTCTATATTACTCTCATATATATCTATATTTCTCATCCTTCCAATTCTTTTTAAACCTCATTACTACGCACTGAACATCCTCATTTCCTTGCCTAAGAATTTTGTTAAGATTTTTTTTAAGCATTCTTTCCATGGCTTCATCTATAATTCATCTCTTCTTGCATCATAACTTCATACATTACCTATGCTACTAAGTAACTACACATATAAAACTCGTCCATTCTTCAACATCTATATTAACATTAATCGTTCAGTCTGTCTGGCTTCATATATCCCCTTGACCTGTGTCTTACAAGTTTACCCAAAGTTGTTCTTGTCAACTATTTCATACCCTGCACTAGTTTCTATAGTCAATAAAGTTTTCTTCGCCCCAATCATCAGTCTATCACCTGTACACAACAGAACGTTATGCCTGGAGTAGAATCATTTCTAGTACAGTTGCCTTCATTAATTCCGGTACATTGATGTCTCCTTAGCTTCCCATGAAGTGTACCGGAATTAATGAAGCCAACTGTACCACATCACTCCATGAAGAAAGATAATACATAACCCGGTGAATTCGTTAAACTCGTCTCTTACACATTTTTCTCACCAAAATAGTCACTTTCATATCTATCTTTTGATATGCTTCGTTTCCATAACAAAAACTATGTAAAGATATATACATACATTCAGTATATATACACTATATACCCATATATATACACTCATGTCTGAACTGAACAATAAAGATACAATGCCAACAAAATAGTGGACTTTCATTTCACTATTATGTATGTATGTATATATATATATATATATATATATATATATATATATATATATATATATATATATATATATATATATATATATATATATATAATAGTATACATACATACATACATACATACATACATACATATTGATGGCATCACAATAATTCAGGTCACTTACAGTGATATCTTCCAGATTATAGCTCCATGTTTTTGAGGTCAAAATGCCGGAGTCAGCAATATTGTATCCATTTTGTACTTGGCTTAAGTAGATGTTTTATTTAGAAGTTTATGAAAGGTTACGTTATCAGATGTTTTGATAGAATGGGGTGTGGAAGAAATTCTTGTTGCTGATAACAAGCATATATTTATCATGTACTTTGCTGGGAGGAATATAAAAAAAAATCACGCTTACTGATAACAGCGAAATATGTTTACCGATTATATCTGATAAGGTTCGTTTATTGTTTATCTCTACCGAAAAAGAAGATCATAGTAGTAACAGATTTATTTTGGTTAAAGGGATGGAATAAGTATATGGTGTACATGTTTCTACTTTTAATGTTTATCTCTACCGTAAAGGAAGATCAAAGTGGGTGCATAACAAACTATAACACTTATATTTCACTGCTTTGATTTAAACTTTGCAAGTAACAATCTCCTATTTACAGCAATCCATTCTGTTAATGCCTTTTCTGCTCTTGGTGTCATCATCAATCCTACCCCTTCTCTTTCAACTCCGTCTGTTTTTCCTGAATAGATATTGCCTTGGTCTAAGATTGCCTTACCAATTCCCTTACAACGTGTTTCACTTAGGGCCAATACATCCAAACTATATTTCATTAATTTATTCTCCACCTGCTGTAACTTCCTAATCTGTTTTATATTTCTCACAATCCAATTACCAATTTTCAATTTTTCTTCATTATTTATAAACTAGGAGATTCTTAGCAACCCGCTATGTACGGGATTGGTGGCCATTCTATAATTTTATCTTTCCATAGACTGATTAAATCCATAGAGGATTCATTGGCTAGATTTATCAAAGGATAGCCAGTTCCTTATCATGCCCAGTGCCTATCTAACTAAGGAAAGGGACCTCTGCCGTTCCTTGCTAACTCCAGTAAGATTATCCGCCAGGCATCGAGAGTATAAGCCGAAAAGACACCTTGTCTATATCCTTAAACCCAATTCGTCACCCTGCTGCCAGTGACTTCATCTAGATTTAGGGGGACAAATCCTCCCCACATAAAGTTTTCGCCAGCCTACCACGTTGCTTTCTCTATTTATATAACTGTTAGCAAACAGGGAGTGCTAAAATATACTGCCTAGCATTATATATATGCTATATATATATATATATATATATATATATATATATATATATATATATATATATATATTATATATATAATTATATATATATATATATATATATATATATATAATTATATATATATGTATGTATGTATATACATATATACACACGGTGTATGTATATATGTGTACATACAAAAAAATTATCTATACTGATACACTTATATTATGAGCACATATGGAACTAATGCTAAGCGCTGTATCCAATATGTCACTCTTAAGAAGTATTTGCCAAACTCTTATATAACTTGAACAGGCACTCGGTAGAGCACATACCTTTGCCACCACCACTTTTGTCACCAAAATACTGATGATGATGTGAGTATTTGATCTCAAGACATATATATCAAAAGATAGGTAATTGAATTATGCACATTTTGGCACTAGTTTCATGCAAATCAGAAAAGATTTGGACACACTGTGGCAATAATTCATTTTTGCCCTTTTCATGACTTTGGCCATGACTTTTGACCCAATCACTCCAAAAATATAATCAAATTGTCCCTGGATCATGGCCGATCATCTCATAGATTTTATGAGATTCGGTTAGATAGTTTTTGAGATATGCAAATCAGAAACACACAGACAGATATATAAACAAAGAAGAAAACTGATTATGGTGTTGTTATTTCATCACAAAACACTTATTCCGCAACACTAAGCAACTGAAGTATGCACATTTTGGGACTAGTTTTTTTTTTTTTTTAAATCGCATAAAATTTACCGTTATATAGCAAAAAGAATTTTTTTTTTACTTTTTCGTCACCTTGACCTTGACCTTGACCTTTGATCCAATCACACCCAAAATCTCATCAAGTTATCTTTGGATCATGGCCAATCATCTCCACAAATTTCATGAGATTCGTTCATTTAGTTTCTGAGTTTTGTGATTCGTTTTTTTTTCCTTTCCATGACCTTGGCCTTGAGATTTGACCCAATAACTCCCAAAATCTCATGAATTGTCTTTGGATCATGGTTAATCACCCCCCCCCCCAATATTTCTCAGAGATTAGGTCTCATACATTTTGAGCTTGGTGATTCGTTTTTTTTTACCTTCTCGTGACCTTGGCCTTGACATTTGACCAAATCAGTCCCAAGATCTAATCAAGTTGTCCTTGGCACATGTCCAGTCATCCAGGCAAAATTCTTGAGATTAGGTCAAATAGTGTTTGAGTTATGCGAATCACAAACGCACACAGACAAACATACAGTAGATGGCTATCAAAACATAACCCTTTCCGCTCTGAAGTTGGCGAAGGTAACGAGTATCAAACGTGATAAGAATTTGCTGAAGAGTTCTTGAATTTCTCCCAAGCTTATTAAAACTTCCCATAAACGCTAGCTGTATCTCTACCGGATATGATAAAGCATCTGCCAAACTTTTTTAAATGTCCGCCAAATTCTTGAGGAACGTTGGCCAAATGTATTGAGATTTCCTAGCCGATAACAAAGAAGATTGTGAATACATGTCGGACATTTAAGGTATGTTTTAGTAAGCAGGTGGCTATGAATTTCGACCTTACTACGTTGTCTTTATTATACCTTATTTTCAGCGCAAAAGATGAAGAATTTATGAATAGAGAGAGAGAGAGAGAGAGAGAGAGAGAGAGAGAGAGAGAGAGAGAGAGAGAGAGAGAGCAGAATGGTTTTTATATCTAGTTCTTTATATATGTTATTTTTATTGCTCTCGGTTAACATAGTCCTAGTAAGTCACGATCATTAGAATCAATATGCTATCTCACCTGTCGCCTTAATTGAACTTGGAATGGTTATTAGGGTTGTTAGAGTTTACTGATTATGCCAGATAGCCAAATTTACTTGTGGAAATACTCCATCATTTAAGTCTTTCATGCCTTCGTGTTCATTTAGGATGCTCTTCGAAAAGAAATATTTAATGAAATATGGAACAATTCTTGAGTTATTCGTAGGATAATCCATCAACTTTTAATTCCAGTTTTTTCAGTATAAATGAGTTTTACGAAAAAGAGATGATCCGGCTTAGATTAGACTTCTAGTATACAGTGAAACTCCCCTATCCGCTGATTCGACTATCGCTGTTTAACTGTCGATTCCTTTATATATATATATATATATATATATATATATATATATATATATATATATATATATATATATATATATATATATTCATATATCCAATTCTACCGCCTTTATGTGGTTTATGTCATTTCTAGCTGTTATTTTCATAATCCCATGGGTTTATAGTATCCTGCTTTTCCAAGAAGTCTTTTAGCTTATTTAATAATAATAATAATAATAATAATATTAATAATAATAATGATAATAATAATAATAATGATAATAATAATGATAATAATAAACGCCTGTTTCGCTTGTTCCGGTGTAAATGCGACTCTCGAGTGACTTGAAATTAGTTTGAGTGCACTCCCCAGTCAATTCAAACTAGTTTCATAGCTCTCCCCATTAGGGTGAAATGACTCATATTTTAATGCTCAAAATAGAGATAATATGCGAGCATCAACAGTTTTTATTTTTTATTACAAAATTTTAATTTTATGCAACAACGACATTGGAATGGAACTGATTAGTACTCAAAATACACAATCTCGTCAACTATACCGTCTTTTGGTTTATGCAGGTACTATGTGTAAGTTGAACCCAAGGCCAATATAGAGTGGCCTTGGTTGAACCGAACTTGACCCACACAAACACGTTCCCATAAACAGGTTGACTGCCACTAATATCTCCGCTGTATTCCCCGATTGAAACATGTCTGGTATTTTCGGTAATGCTAGTATGATCGCAAATTAAGCTCGTAATGACTGCGTGTTCCTTTCTCCGTGAAAGCATGACAGTGAGCTAAAAGGACAGTTTCCGTCTCCTTCAATGTCGTTAACTAAAGCGGTTTGCTGATTTTTTTCTCTTTTTGGGAGGGGGATCAATGTGAATTCTTTTTAAATTCCAGGCCTCCATCAGAGTTGTTGTAGTTGTCTTGGATGATGAAATGCCGATGCTTTCTCCTGAAATCTAATTTTGCCTATTGTCGTTTCCCAAATGTTCAAGATGCGTAATTTAAAAAGAAAGAAGAAAAAACTGTCACTTCCCTCATGTTTTTGGAATACATCACTGTAATCAACTCAGGCATATTCGACGGGTGAGTATTTTCAAACTGGGTTCATTTGACTGAGGAATCATTTGAAACTAGCGGGGAGTCGTCTGAAGCAATTATTAAAAGACTGGGGGAGTCTCTGAAACGATGAGTCATCTGAACCGGTTAAATCGGTGCTAAATACTACTAGAAAAATTATCGTAATTAATGCCACTTCAATCCCTGTATTATAAAATTCAAGTGTACAGCTAATCTTTTGTACAGTACGTCTTTCCTGAGCAAAGTAGCTCAGGATGAAGAATCGTGAACACAACTTTAATTAAGTGGGTAAACATATTAAAGTTTCAAGCAACTCTGGTTTGTACCTTCATTAATATCTTGCTTTTTCTCAATATATTTCCATCTTTTTTTATTTCCTTCAGATCTGGGAATGTTTGATATTGTGGTATTTTAAACAATCCCGATCTACAAACGGTGACACTTTCCATTTTCGAAAATTTTCTGGTGTGCTATTGGAAACGTTGTCTCTTCTGCTAATAACAACGTATATAATCTGCTTCCGGAAAAGTTTTATGATTTGCAGTGGGAAATATTTCTTAGTTTACCATTGGAAAGGTTTTTTTTATCTGCAGTTGGAAATGGCTCTTCATCTGCTGCGGGAAAGAGTTATTTAAACTTCCACCGGAGAAAAAGAAATCATATCTGGAACTGAAAACATGTTTTCGTCTCCCTCCTGGAACGTTTTCCGCATTCAGCTTACACCGATGTTTATCATCAATTGCAAACGTTATATAATAATTGTAGAAAACGTTCTCGAGTTTTCCCTTGAAAGATGTACCATTGTGGTCTTCAACTTTCTTTGATTTACACTAATCTACTTACTTGATTAAAGTAATAACCACAGGTGTAGCTTCAACGTTAATTGGTGATCTTTTAGTGAAGATTACGCAACTTCACCCGAGAAACAAGCTATGGTATGATCTCGTTGTTGAGTAAATGAAGACTATGGTTTTTATTGATTTTCGTATGCTGTACTGATGTACTGTTCATAAGACGCCTGCTGTTTTTATATGGATGGAAGACGTTTTTAAGTGTTACATCTAGTGTTAAAACCTCATAAGAAACCTTGAAGTTAAAAATTAAAAACCAAATCCTGAAGAATATTATTGCCAGTCTTTTTATTTTAGTTGTCGACGTCTTTCATATTTTAGTTAATTGATCAGTTGGTTGAGAATGCTCAATCTATTATCTGAAATCCTTTTTGGAAATTTTTGGCTAATCTATATTATGCCATTAACGAAGCGATGAAATTCATTCATTTATGACACAGGTAATAAAATATGCTGATTCTGAAACATCCAATACGAATGATGAATCGTGACCTTTTGCAATTGAAGTTGCTGATGGTCAGAGCTGATTTTAACTTTATCCTGTGACTTTTCAGATGGACTTCATCAACTGTGGCGAAATATATTGTAAAAGTTAAATTACTGAGAGATATGGCGAGAAAAGAATATTTGGCAATGCGTTTGCTGCCAGTGAAAGCAAATAAGTCCCTTCTATTTTATGTTTTGCCAAACACATATATCAGAACACCAGCATATGCAACCAACAAAAGTAATATTAAAAATAGTGTTCCACTAAGGAAAAATAATTGAAAGTGGCTTTCCATCATAGAGGTTAATCGAAAATATTCTAAAATATTATGAAATTGATTAAACGAATTCCAGATTCGGTGGAAATCCCCTTTGAATTGGCATTTTTATGAAAAGAGTAAAACGCAGATTGGAGACACCCTCTCAATAATGCTATTGCATAACCCTTTGGAA
>NC_090741.1:75522380-75537380 GCF_036898095.1 Palaemon carinicauda | reverse complement strand
TTTCCCTTCCTCGCTGGGTTATTTTTCCCTGTTGGAGCCCTTGGGCTTATATCATCTTTCTTTTTTAACTGGGTTGTAGCTTGGCTAATAATAATAATAATAATAATAATAATAATAATAATAATAATAATGATAATAATAATAATATTAATAATAGGGGAGATTCTTTATTTATTATCCATCTCCACATAGCGATTCATATCCTCTTCTCTTAAGCCAGGCACAGTCATACGAACATCCTCCTCCTTCCTTTTCCTCTTGAGCAGAAATCCTTGGATCCTTCCTTTCCCTCCCCAACGTCCTTAAAGGAGTGAAAAGAAAGGATTCTTTCTCCATCAAGGTCTAAGATGTTTTTGATGTCGTGTCTCAAGCACCGAAGGCGAAGCATCCATTATGTCTACTTACCAAAAGAATGGAGCAGAAGAAGAGGGCTATTAGCATAATCTGTCAAGAGCACACTTCATGCCCTATTTACCTTTGTGTTAGTGTGCGCGCGCGAGAGAGAT
The DNA here is from genome assembly GCF_036898095.1 of Palaemon carinicauda. Classification (NCBI taxonomy): domain Eukaryota; kingdom Metazoa; phylum Arthropoda; class Malacostraca; order Decapoda; family Palaemonidae; genus Palaemon; species Palaemon carinicauda. Next base: position 75,536,874 of record NC_090741.1, on the reverse strand, counting down.
ATCATAAAAATGTTTTTGTTTTTTTTCCTTGCCAAAATGCTTGGGACGATTATTCTTACAAGTTGAGCGTGAGGGGTATATGTTAATGGCCGTTGTTTTAAATGAGGTTTTAAATATAGACATTATTTTATCTCTCTCTCTCTCTCTCTCTCTCTCTCTCTCTCTCTCTCTCTCTCTCTCTCTCTCTCTCTCTCTCTCTCTCTCTGTATATATATATATATATATATATATATATATATATATATATATATATATATATATATATATATATATATATATATATATATTCGAACAGGTTCATTTTTATTGCTCTGCAGATGTTAACCTTCCAAGTGTGGAAAATTAAAAGAATGCATTTAATACTTTCATTTGTATATCGGAAAATTATTTAAATGTTTAAAAGTTACTCAACAGGAGTCAAGGAGTAGGTCATTGCTCTCATTACATAATGTCCTAAAGACTTATGAAATGATCAGTACTGAAGTCCTTAAATGCAACTAACCTTTGACCGAGGAGAAGACATTAATACCTTATAATGACTCCATAGGCTGAATTATATGCTTCTCAGATCTCCTTCCCTAATTTACAAAGATGGTAAAGTTATGGATACTAAATTGAAGTCTGGCAGATATTTTAATGTTGGTACTGTTCTTAAAATCTTTTAATTGTTCATTACTTCTTTTGCAGTTTATTTATTTCTTTGTTTCCTTTCCTCAATGGGTTATTTTTCCCTGGTGGAGCCATTGGGCTTACAGCATCTTAGTTTTCCAACTAGGGTTGCAGCTTAGTTAATAATAATAATAATAATAATAATAATAATAATAATAATAATAATAATAATAATAATAATAATATTAATAATAATAATTAATCACTATGCCACCACTACCATGAGAATGTTTAGCTAATAAATCTCACGTTAACCACAATGAATTTTAAACATTATTAGTTTTTAATCCAATTTCATTAATCAGGTTCTTAAATAAAATCGGTAAGTAGTTTAAAATCTTAAAGTTTTAAAGGTCACTCACTAATGACAGAAGCGAGGGATAGTGAAAATCCCCTAGCAGGATAATGCTCTAGAGACTGGCCATATATACATATAATCATCGCCCAAGCCCTCACTACCCAAGCTAGGGCCATGAAGGTCCATGAAATCGCTGCTGATGACTCAGCAAGTAGACCTATAAGCGCCCCCAAGCATATTTCAATATTTGACACGTTGTTGAAGTGAGAACACTGTTTTTATCAATCACTAGTTGGTATTTTGTGATAGTAATCATTTTGAGATACTACCGCTAGTGTGTTAATGGGTCCTTTGACTGGCCATACAGTACAACATTGGATCCCTCTCTTTGGTTACGGCTCGATCCCTCTCTTTGGTTAGTGCTCGTTTACCCTTTGCTTATGCAAACACCGAATAGTGTGGCCTATTCTTTCCAAATGTTCTCTATCTTCATACACCTGACAACACAGACTATCAAACAATTCTTCTTTAATCAAGTGGTTAACTACTACACTGTAATTGTTCAGTGGCTACTTTACTCTTAATAAGGGTAGAAGAGAGAGATTTAGCTATGACAATCAGTTCTACTAGGAGAGGAACACTCAAAAATCAAACTATTGTTCTCTAGTCTTGGTTAGGGCCATAGCCTCTGTACCATGGGGTCTTACTGCTTTGGGTAGAGTTCTCTTGCTTGAGGGCACGCTCGGGCACACTATTCGATCTTATTTCTCTTCTAGTGTTTTTACGTATTTATAGTTCACATATGAAAGATTTCTTGTAATGTTATTTCTGTTCCTAAAATATTTAATTTTGATGGTTCATTACTTCACTAGCAGTGTGTTTATTTCTTTATTTCCTTTCCTCACTATGCTATTTTTCACGGTTGGAGCCCGTGGGCTTATAGCATCCTGGTTATCCATCTAAAGTTGTAACTTAGCTACCTATTGATAATAATAATAAAAATAATAACAAAAATAATAATAATAATAATAATAATAATAATAATAATAATAATAATGATATCTATAGCTATGTCTACCGTGCCTCAGGCTTTTCTTAGTATCAGTAATTGCTTAATTGGCCTAGGCACTGGCTGTTATATTTGGTAATCTATCCAGGAACTGACTGGACCCAATGTTATTTGAAAGTTATCTCCACTGATCGAGAGACCAGCAGTTTAGTGAAAAGGCCACTGCGGAAAGCCAGTGGATAAACTATGAGGCATCATAAAATGTGCTCATGAATTCAGTAACATTCCCGTTCCTATGCAATATTATAGAAATCGTCCATCACTTCTTTGCAGAATGCCACTTGGGGGTCAACCTATCTACAATTAGCTAATTTGCCAAGAGATATCTCGTGATAGGTGGGTTTAGGAATCTATCGGGCTGAACATGTGAGCTAAACAATATCTCAGCTGTTGCAAGTAGACTTTCATTTATCTGTTTGAAGGCAAACAGATCAATAACAATATTCTCCAAGGCGTTCATTGCCTCCGTAAAGGAACTGCATTCCTGAGACAATTCACCTGTCTACTTTTCGAGCACCTCGCATCAACGAGTTTCAGTGACTAAACTTCTTGGAGAAGAAATAATTCTTTGAAATAAGTGTTAATGGTGTGAAATTGATACAGTAATAGCTGACAGATGGGCAAAACCATAGCTGATTTATTTGTGATAAGCGAAGGAAATATACGAGGAAATGTTAAAAGCTAGAAATCAAATAGCTAAAGTGTGAAAAAACATGAAAATGCATTTTTCATATGACAGTGATCAATACTCCCGATATCTTATATACTCGAGATAGACTGTAAGGAGCTGTGTCAGTTGTTGTCATTGTTATCATAATATCAATTACTGCGTAATAAACGTTTGTTTCCCCTGTTGATTTATTTACGTTTATTTCATATACTTTTAGCATTGTTTGTGAGTTGGAGTAGTAGTAAATGATGTAGTTAAAAAAAAAAGGTCTTACAAAATGTTTGGTAACACTGACTCTTTCTTGTATATCAAACTGAAACTGGAATATACATTTGGAATGGTTGTAGAGGATTAGCGTGGACCGTAGTAAGATCATTTGTTTCTATGAAGATAGCCTAAGAGAACTTCCCCATATGAGCCTCGAAAGGCTTAAAGTCTTTGCGAGTACTAAGATGGCTGCCACATTGAAGCAGTTGCTCCATCTTCAGTAACGGAGGGTCGATAAACGCACCACAATTCCGGGAATAGTCTAATTCCCTCAAACGTTCTGTCAGGGATTCAGAGAAACTCCTGATCTCGAAATTGCCTGGGAGTCATCTAACAGTATTCATTATTTAAATAAAATACAAACCCTTTCACTTACTCGGTATTTCACGTTTTTTTTTTTTATTATTATTTGCATTTTTTAAGTTTTCTATGATTAATGTTGAATAATAAATCTATTGAAAATATGAATGGAACTTTTTTATTTATATTGAAAAAAAAAAAACATACGCTTGTGGTGGCCTATTGGAAACGTTCCTGCCTAGCAATCTGCTGGACTGGGGTTCGAGTCCCGCTCAAGCCCTATAGTTTCTTGTAATGTCTACAACCTAACAATCCTTGTGAAGTAAGGAGGGAGTCTATAGGTGCACCTGCTGAATCATCAACACCAATCTTTAGAACTTTCTTTCTTGCCTCTTCCATTCATGAGCAGGCTTAAAACGTCAATTTTGTAAAAATTAGCCATTTATTTTTTACTGTAAAAATTAGCCATTTATTTTTTACTGTAAAAATTAGCCATTTATTTTTTTATTTCACAAAACGCTGCAAATATTTCATACAGCTAATCTATTATAATAATTCATTACATAATCTTTAAAAAGTGATTTGATTTCCTTGAAACAAGAACATGGAATTGTAAGTCAATATTGCAATATTGTGCCATCGGTGTGTGTAGTATGCCCTTCTTGCCCCCAATGTCTGTGTAACTTGTATCCCAGGCAATAACATTAATAACGGGAAGTCCTGTACTGGTGCCTGTAATTACACTTCCGGCTTTTGGAAACATACACTCACCCCTAAACATGTTGCACAGAGGATCAGCGTGTTGCAGGAGCGTGTAATATGTTGCAGGCACGAATGACAGACTACAAAAAAGATTCATATACAGCACATATTCAAAGTCATAGTCTAAAAATATTAGAGTGATCAGAAAGTAATGATACACACGCATAAACAAACACGATTTATATATATATATATATATATATATATATATATATATATATATATATATATATATATATATATATATATATATATAAATATTGTGTGTGTATATATATATATATATATATATATATATATATATATATATATATATATATATATGTACATATATATAAATATTGTGTGTGTATATATATATATATATATATATATATATATGTATATATATAAATATACATACATATGTATATGCTATATTTATATATATATATATATATATATATATATATATATATATATATATATATATATACGTGTATATCTATTTATATATATATACAATATTTATATACACAGATATATATATATATGTATATAAATATATATATATGTATATATATATATATATATATATATATATATATATATAGATATATATATCATATATAAATACATACAGCAAGATTGGGCTGTTTTCCACACACAGATAAAACCTCACAACGCTCATTGCCCTATGAAAACTTTTAACTATCGAAGGATGGATAAATTGTTTAATGTAAAATGGCCCCTATAACATTATAGTCCATTTCTTTTAGCGATGCATATTTGCACCGACTCGCAGCGGTGCCCTTTTAGCTCGAAAAAGTTTCCGGATCGCTGATTGGTTGGACAATATAATTCTAACCAATCAGCGATCAGGAAACTTTTCCGAGCTAAAAACGGCACCGCCGCGAGTCGGTGCAAATATGCATCGCTAAAAGAAGTGGACTATAGGCATTTAAAGCCCTCATACAAAAGGCTCATCAGCATTGCGTCGAATCCTTTACATTTCTTAAGAAGTTCTTACATGAATTTACACGCATCCTGGATATTGAGAGACTTCCTCAACAGCCAGTTTTCCCACATTTATTTACTCTAAGATTTTCCTTTTAACAGTTGCTAACTATACACTTTCGGTCAGCCTACCGTCATATGTTCTTTGTACATGATCAAACCACCTCTTGCTACACCTGATCCATTTTCTTTTCACTTATGCCAATCTTTGAACCCCTAACTGATGTATTTTTGAGGCGTCTGATCCATTGTGAAAATATGTAACGCACATTATTTTATTAATTAACTTTATTTAGGATATAATTGATGACACCCTATATAAAAAGCCTGTCTATGTGCGTCTTGTGTGTATGTGAAATCCTTGAATATATGTCTTGCACAGTTTTATTCCTTTCGGTAGGCGTAGAAATTTCCAAAGAACATTTGACTTGACGTTTACTTGTCAAAAAATTTATTGCAAAATTTAATATAGCTCCTCTCTCTCTCTCTCTCTCTCTCTCTCTCTCTCTCTCTCTCTCTCTCTCTCTCTCTCTCTCTCTCTCTCTCTCTCAGGATACCTGTAACCTTTTAAAGTTTTTGATAAATATTTTTGGGCACTTACTTAAGACGCAGATTTACATTTAGCTTACATTTTGATACACAAAATGAAATTTCCAAGCGAAAAAAAATCTCGTTATTTTTCGTTTTGTTATAATTCACTTTCCTAAAAGAAACAATTCGTATATAACTGGAAAAGGCAAGACCAGTGAATGGAGAAAACCTTTAAATTTTTTGGCTTCGTCACAGAGAGAGAGAGAGAGAGAGAGAGAGAGAGAGAGAGAGAGAGAGAGAGAGAGAGAGAGAGAGTGCAGTTTAGTTGACTTCGAAAAAGATACAAAGAATCCTACTCTATATTTGTATATATATATATATATATATATAAATGTATGTATATATATATATATATATATATATATATATATATATATATACGCATGTGTATGTATATGTATATATTATATATATGTATATATGTATGTATATATGTACACACGAACACACACACACACACACACACACACACACATATATATATATATATATATATATATATATATATATATATATATATATATATATATATGTTTATATGTACACATATATATATGTATGTATATATATATATGTACATATATATGAATATATATATATATATGTATATATATGTATGTATATATATATATATATATATATATATATATATATATATATATATGTGTGTGTGTGTGTGTGTGTGTGTATGTATATATGTATATATATGAATGTATATATATATATATATATATATATATATATATATATATATGAATTAGAAAGAGAGATATATGTGTGTGTGCTTGGAAAAAATTGAGCTACACAAAGTGTGTTCTATACATTTCTAGCTTTTGCATTCTTAAAATGCGATGATCAGCTTTATCTAAATTTCATATGATTTCATTGCTTACAGGTTGTAAAGAAAGAGAGTTATATTTCTTCTCAAAATAAATCCGTTCCCTAGTACTTTTAGATTCTGTGTGATTTTTTTTTTTAGAATTTTATATAAATCTGAGATATTTATGACGCTTCATTATTTCTAAGGAATACATGTCCGGTAGTGATGCCCAGAGTGCAATACCTTCGAGCATTCCTGTATGTAAAAACATAAAACTAAAATTCAGAAACATAAAATGAAAAGGTAAAGAAAATAACAGTTAGAATAAATACCGATTTCTTACCTCAATTTCTTAGGAACCCTTTTTGTATTGAACAAAATTGCATATTTCTTCAAAGGAATTGCTCACATTATTTTTGGAATACTCTAGTATGCATGATATTGAAATCTATTGTTTATTGAATGATTTGTAATCACCCTCATACCACAAAATCTTTAAAAAGAATACTCATTATTACCTGTAATTCTCCAGGATTACGCATGTCCGACCTTCCTATTTATAAATGTTGGTAATTCCATATATTTCAATATATAAGAAATAGCATGACCTATAGAGTTGAAAAATAGTTGACAATTTTTGTCAGAATAGAATATGTCGAATATACAAAATCTCTTTGACATTTGCAACGTTTGTCAGATGTAGATTTTAGCTTTTGTTGGGACACATTTATTCATACATAACGTGAGGCACAAACAAATGCAAGAAGCACAACAGTTCCTTTAACGGAAGCCGTTAATAACTTTGGAACCCTTTGGCCTTAAAAGTCTTAATATGCGAGGCAGGTGGAGGTACTTCGTTTCCAATTATATTCATCTTCATCAGAGGGAAGTCGACGCTCCCCCACGCCTAATATCAGTCATAATGAATTAATATTGTCTACTTCATCTTAATACCCGAAGTGATGACTTAATGGCGTCTTACGATCAAGGGCCACGAGTTAAATGTTGACGATACACAATGGGGACGTTGTGGTATATTCAAGGGAAGTGAGAACTTAGAAGTTATTGTTTATAACTTTAAAGGCCGTTCATGAATGGCAGAGTCAAGGGACAGTGACAATGGCCAAGCAAGCAAGACAATGCCCTAGCCTAGTAACCGATCATAAATATTATATATATGCATATATATATATATATATATATATATATATATATATATATATATATATATATATATATATATATATATATATATATATATATATATATATATATATATATATATATATATATATATATATATATATATATATATATATATATATATATATATATATATAAGGGAACACGGAGGGACAGGCGATGGCTGCTGAGGACTAAGCAGATAAGATATATAAGATGCTCCCAAGAAGACCTTGGAATCCCCCAAACCCTCCCCCCACCCATCCCTAGCTCACAAGGGTGGTGAGGTTGAGCGAGAGTGAGAGTGACTCGAACTTTAGTCCAGCAATCGTCAAGCAAGAACGTTTCCAATATGCCACCACAACACTTGAGAGTTCAATAAATGAATAATGGGAAACAACATTACATATTACTCTAGTTTTATTATAATTTTATCATCACTGGTTTGTTTAACTGTGGTGGGAATCGAGATCGATTTCTCCAGCAAAGGTCTCTGGAACTCCAACTGGAATTGTGAACCTGTTTTAGGGATCCAGATGTCTCCAGCTGCATTTTCATGGGTTGCGTGCAATTTACATTTAAAATTTTCATTCTTGCTTACTTATGTATTTTCGCTTGGAGTAATAAAATGCCATTATATATTGATTTCTTTGTCGATATGCACTGACAAAAGGCTTAAGTCACTGGCTGGAACAACTGTCGGTTAGACTTGAATAAATGGAACTGTGCATTAACATATTCCGTCTTTTTCTTTAAAATTCAATCCCGATAACAAGATAAGATACAGAAAACTAGAAAATTTGATGCAATAAATGCTTTAACAATTAATATATATATTATATATATATATATATATATATATATATATATATATATATATATATATGTATATATATATATATATATATATATATATATATATATATATATATATATATATATATATATATATATATATCCCTTTCTAAGTGACAATCCCTTAATGTGTTGGAAGTGTTTGTTTAACACCCTGATCAGCAAAGCTGTATTAGTAAGGGCCTCCCATGCTAAAGTGGTTTGATGAGAGCGATCATATAAAAACCCAGACACAACCATAACATGCTGAGGCCTTTGTCCTGCAATATACTAGACAAGGCTGCATTTGTCGTTGTTGTTCTATATATGTATAAGTGTGCTTGAGGTCTCATAAACGCTTCTACAAACAACAATGCGCTGCATTTACTTCCTGGCAATACTTCACGTATTCATTTATTACAGAAAATCACTTTCCTATAAAGTTGCTACCTTCCGAAACTCCAGATCTCTGGATGGAAAAAAAAAAAAAACAAGAAACTAAACAAAAGAAAATAAAACTTCTATTCCTAACGCTATTTGTTTTTGTGTTGTCTGAAAGGGATGACACCCAGTACAAATAGTCTGACTATATGTAGAACCCAACACCCACCCACCCCCTAACAAAAAGTAGAATTTTCTGTGTATATCCTTAATCTAATCCTGAATTTTACGTAGTCTCTCAGCTGTACTTCCCTCTACAAAAATCTTTTATAGAGAGAGAAGAGAATATTGATAGTTGAACATTTAAACAACTCTACCGAAAATATATTTTTTTTTCTTTTAGAAATTTATTGGATGGAATAACTGTCCCATTTTTTCCTATTTCTTTCTCTTGTCCTTTAAATTTTTCTTGGCTCGGAAATATATTGAAAAAAAGAGTGCAGGAATTTAGAGGCAACATAGCAAGCAGTCCATCGCTAAAGATAGGGAATAAACGCAAGAACGATAATGCAGAGAAACTTGAAACTGAATCCAAAAATATACACGACAGAAAGTCATTAAAAAGACCATTAATATTTCCCTGAAGGTCGGCTATATTTGAATTTAATAAAGACGTTAAATGTTTTTAATATATATATATATGTATATATATATATATATATATATATATATATATATATATATATATATATATATTATATATATATATATATATATATATATATATATATATATATATATATATATATATCTTTAGTTAGTTAGTTAGTTAGGTTTAAATTAAACTAGCACAAACACTTCCTAATTAGTACAAACAATTTAATTTATTTTTAATTTGACTTTAGTAAAATGGTTTATAATTTTTCGAATTTTGATTTCAAAGAACACCAATGTCAAGTTTACAGTTAAACCTTTTAATATAAATATTGTTAGTACACATATAACAGTCGATAAACCTCCCATTCGATCAACGTAGAATCCTCAGCCCTAATCTGCTATACCGATTTACTTTGTAATACTTACATATATAGAAAGAAAAGTAAAATTTCCTTTAGAGAACAAGTTTTTCTAAAAGTGAAAAAACTAGCTTTAAGTAATGATATTATTCTTTCCTTTTCATTAATAATAATAATAATAATAATAATAATAATAATAATAATAATAATAATAATAATAATAACTAGACTGCATCTGGCTAAAGCCAGTGGCGGAGGATTCCCCTGCAAAATAGGTGTGGAAATGCTTTCGTCAATCAGTAAAAAATATTGTGTAATGATTTATTGGCCTAATGACCCCTTGACTAAATTTTGAGTTATGTTAACAAATTATTTTAAAGGAATTTACCTGTATAATAGCAAGTATATGGAGGTAAAACATAGGCAAAAATGACAAATATAGAGAAATTGACCTTTGAACTTGAAGAGAATGGGCACTTACAAGGTCATGTGAAGGTCACGGGTTAAATATGACCCCATATTCTGAAAGAGCATGTGCGAATGTGGGTGGGGGGTGGGGGGGGGACAAAAAAACATCACTTTTAGCCCACATCAAATTTTTTCCATGAAGTAGCCAAATGACCTTAAAAATGAGGGTCAAGGTCAAATTTGACATTTGATTTGGAGGTTTTATGCATATGTTTGGGGTAGTTTACTATAGCATGCTATAACCAAAAACCAGTATTTCATGGAGAAATTGCCAAATTCACGATTTCTGCAATGTCAAAAATAGTTAAAAATCTATATTAAAAAAAGTAATTAAGCAGTGCTACAAAAGTAAAGCTAACCTTAGATAAATATATAGGGCATCATATGCCACTAAGATCAGGGCTCTGGGCCTTCCGGTTTTTGAGATCTCGGAAACAAACCAGTTTTGAGCTGGTTTGGCCATTAGCGACCTTGACCTTGACCTACTTGCATTAAAGTAGGGCAATATCTGGGGATTTACCTCTGTATCATTGTCTATAAGGCCCTTAGCCATACGGCTTATACTTTAGGCCTAAGGGCAATTTAAAATTTTACAAATGTTGCCTTTAAAAGCCCGTGTGACCTTGAAAAGTAGGTCAAGGTCACTCAAACTGGGTCTATGGCATATTCTTACCATAGGCTACCTATGATAATTATTTCAGATTTCTTGCGAAAAAAAAAACGCGCGGAAAGGAAAATAATAATTATACTATCAAAAACAATAGTATTCCCCTATGGGGAATCCTAATAATAACAGTTCATGCCTAATTCTTACCATACGCACACAACATATCATCATTCTTTTCATAGGATTCAAGAAGGTTTACATAATCTTAACATTAAAACTCTAGGGAATTTGAATAACAATACTCACCTCAAAATATTCATGTAACATGTTCAGCTAAAACGTGAAAACGATCATAAACCTAGGATTAATAGCCATTAAATGTTCATTACTACCGCACGATTCTGCATATGATTTTCTGCAAAATAAATACATGATTTCATACGCACAATCACCATAACAAATAAACCCACATACGTGAGGCATAAAACAAAAGCAAGAAGCGCAACAGTTCCTTAAACGGAAGCTGTTATTAACTTCGGAACCCTTTGGCCTCAAGTAAATCTTAATATGAGAGGCAGGTGGAGGTGCTTCGTTTCCAATTAGATTCATCTTCATCAGAGCGAAGTCGACGCTCCCTCGCGCCTAATATCAGTCATAATGAATTAATTTTGTCCACTTCATCTTAATAGACGAAGTGATGATTTAATGGCGCCTTGCGCTCAAAGGCCACGAGTTAAACGTTGACGATACACAATGGGGACGTTGTGGTATATTCAAGGGAAGTGAGAACTTGAAGTTTATTGTTTATAGGTTTAAAGGCCGTTCATGAATGGCAGAGGCAAGGGACAGTGACAATGGCCAAGCAAGCAACACAATGCCCTAGAAACCGATCATAAGTATTTTATATATATATATATATATATATATATATATATATATATATATATATATATATATATATATATATATATACATATGTATATATATATATATATATATATATATATATATATATATATATATATATATGGGAACAAGGATGGACAGGCAATGGCTGCTGAGGACTATGCAGATGACATATATAGGGTTCTCCTATCCCACCCCATCACTTGCTCACAAGGATAATGAGGTTAAGCGAGAGTGAGAGTGACTCGAATTTTATTCCAGGGATCGCCTAGCAGGGACGTTTCCAATATGCCACCACAACACTTGAGAGTTGAATAAATGAATAAGGGGAAACAATATTACTTATTACTCTAATTATCATTATAATTTTATTATCACTGGTTTGTTTGACTGTGGTGGAAATCGACATCGATTTCTCCAGCTAAGGTCTCTGGAACTCCAACAGGAATTATGAAGCTGTTTTAGGGATCCAGATGTCTCCAGCTACATTTTCATGGGTTACGTGCAATTTACACTTAAAACTTTTATTATTGTTTACTTATGTATTTTCGCTTGGAGTATTTCAATGCTATCAGACCATTAATTCTTTGTCAATATGCACTGACAAAAGCCTTTAGTTACTGGCTGAAACAAATGTCGGCAAGACTTGAAAAAATGGAACAGCGCATAACCAAATTCCGTCTTTTACTTCAAAATTCTATTCCGATGCGGAGAAAAGATATAGAAAACTAGAAACTTTGATGCAATAATTGCTTTAGCATTTAAAATAAAATTATATATATATATATATATATATATATATATATATATATATATATATATATATATATATATATATATATATTTCTAAGTGGTAATACCTTAACATGGTGAAATGATTTGTTTAATATCATTATCAACAAAGAAGTACTAATCAGGGACACCCATAAAAATCCCGAGGCTTTTGTCCTGCGGTATACTAGAAAAGTGTGCGTAAGTGTGTGCTCAAGGGTGCATGAACGCGTGTGATAGCACGAGTATAAAATATATCGAATAATAAACTAGCTTCAAATCCAAAATTCCCTTGCAAACAACAATGCGCTACATTGAATTCCTGGCAATACTTCACGTATTCATTTATTATTGAAAATTACTTTCCTATAAAGTTGCTATATTTCGAGACTCCAGATATCTGGAAGATAACAAAAGACAAGAAACAAAAAAAAAAAAAATAAAACTTCTATGCCTGACACAATATGTAGGCACCCAACACCCCTCCACCTCCAAAGAAAAAGTAGCATTTTCTGAGTGTATATCCGTAATCTAATCCAGATTTTTGTGTAGTCTCGCAGCTGTTCTTCCCTCTATAAAAATCTGTAATAGTGAGAGAAGAGAATATTGATTGTTGAGCATTTAAACAACAATTTTCCGAAAATAAATTCGAATTTTCTTTTGAAGAAAGTTATGGAAAGGAATAACTGTCCCATTTTTTCTATTCCTTTCTCTTGTCGTTTACATTTTTCTTGGCTCGAATATATTTTGAAATGAAGAGTGCAGGAATTTAGAGGCAAACATAACAAGCAGTCCATCTCTAAAGCTAGAGAATAAAAGCAAGAACGATAATGCTCAAAACCTTAAAACATGAAACTGAATCCAAAAATATTCACGAAAGGTCATTAAAACAATGCCATTAAAAATTTGCCTGGAAGTCGGCTATATTTAAATTTAACAAAGACGTAAAAAATTATCATCATAATATGAGTTACTTTACGACTACATACGTAATAATTTGAACATCAGTGTATGGGTATATATATATATATATATATATATATATATATATATATATATATATACATATATATATATATATATATATATATATATATATATATATATATATTTACATATATATATATACCTATATGTACATATACATATATATATATATATATATATATATATATATATATATATATATATAATATATATATATATATATATATATATATATATATATATATATATATATATCTTTATATATATATATATATATATATATATATATATATATATATATTTATATATATATATATATATATATATATATATATATATATATATATATATATATATATATATGTACAGTATATGGATATATAAAAACAAATATAATATGCTGTATGTATATATATAATTATACATATATTTATATATATATATATATATATATATATATATATATATATATATATATATATATATATATATATACACACACACTATATATATCTATCTATCTATATATATATATATATATATATATATATATATATATATATAGTTACTTAGGTTTAAATCAAACTAGCACAAACACTTCCTAATTAGTACAAACAATTTTATTTATTTTTAATTTGAATTTAGTAAAATGTTTTATAATTTTTTGAATTTTGATTTCAAAGAACACCAATTTCAGGTTTACAGTTAAACTTTTTGATATAAATAGTATTTTGTACACTTATAACAGTTGATAAAAATCACATTCAATCAACGTAGAATCCTCAGCCCTAATCTGCTATATCGATTTACTTTGTAATACTTACATATATAGAAAGAAAAGTAAAATTTCCTTTAAAGAAGTTTTTCTAAAAGTGAAAAAACTAGCTTTAAGTAATGATA
>NC_090741.1:75494880-75512380 GCF_036898095.1 Palaemon carinicauda | reverse complement strand
ACTTCCTAAATGCTAAAGGTATGAATCTAATTCTTATATATTTCTAATTATTAACAGGGATAACTTTATACTTGAATATAGGTCATCATCATTATCATTAATTCATAACATTAAATATATCTTCACATATTTGCTATTTTTCATTTTGAGGAGACATGCGAAGATGAATTAAAATCTAATGGCAGTCCTTTGTGGCTGATGACGGCATCTGTTAAAATATAAAGAGGAGAGATTCCATTGAAACTAAATAAAGATACATTAAATTTTTTTTTCTGGAAAGCAACAAGCGAACGACCATTACAAGGGAAATGCAAGGAATAAATAAATTATAGTGATAAAGAAAAATGGCAGGTAAAATTGATTGGCAGACTGCCCCTCTGAATAGGCCTGTACCCATGCAAGGGTGTTGAGAGAAGCCAGGCAGAATAAACTTAGAGTGTGAAGAACGAAAGGGACAAAGGAAAAATGAGAGGGGGAATAAAATAAAGATTGAAGGAAGAAGAAATCGTGATAGCCGAATGGAAAGAGGCAATGAAGGGGAGACTGAATAAAGGGCAAAAAACGGAAGGGAGGAAAGGCAACCCGGGATTTCCATAAAGGAAATATTCATTGCACACCATCACACACAGAGAGAGAGAGAGAGAGAGAGAGAGAGAGAGAGAGAGAGAGAGATTTTCGGATATGCCAATTGCATGGACACAATTCAAAAAGGACGATAAGGCAGGTGTGATTGTTTAGATAATACTAATAAGAACAAACGCTACTGGCACTGTATTAATTTAATAAAATCTGACAGTAATAAAGTTATCACGCGATTTCTCTCTTCCTATGGACTAGTCCATGTGCCTGGCACAGTAATCCACTCTATGTTTACCTGAATTATCTATAACATAGATGATTACGTGTCTGTACAAATCTATTTTAGCACAGAGCCCATATATGGGGTTATCTTTATCCAGCCGTTGACCCGTCAGGAATGGTTCGGTTTACCACTTTCATGTAACGCTAGAAATATTCCGTCTATCTGTGGTTATCAAGTAACGCTCATGACAGCGCTTGGGTGTCTGAATATATTAAATGACTTCCTTGTGTTATACGCTTGGGTGTCTGAATATATTAAATGACTTCCTTGTGTTATACGCTTAGGTGTGTGAATATATTAAATGATTTCCTTGTGTTATGCGCTTGGGTGTCTGAATATATTAAATGATTTCCTTGTGTTATGCGCTTGATGTGTCTAAATGATTTCGTTGTGTTATGCGCTTGGGTGTCTGAATATATTAAATGATTTCCTTGTGTTATGCGCTTGGGTGTCTGAATATATCAAATGATTTCCTTGTGTTATGCGCTTGATGTGTCTGAATATATTAAATGATTTCGTTGTGTTATGCACTTGGGTGTCTAAATATATTAAATGATTTCCTTGTGTTATGCGCTTGGGTGTCTGAATATATTAAATGATTTCCTTGCGTTTTGCGCTTGATGTGTCTAAATATATTAAATGATTTAATATATTGAATGATTTCGTTGTGTTATGCGCTTGGGTGTCTGATTATATTAAATTATTTCGTTGTGTTATTAACTTGATGTGTCTGACTAAATTAAATGATTTCCTTGTGTTATGCGGTTGGGTGTCTGAACATATTAAATGATTTCCTTGTGTTATGCGCTTGATGTGTCTGAATATATTAAATGATTTCCTTGTGTTATGCGCTTGGGTGTCTGAATATTTTAAATGATTTCCTTGTGTTATGCACTTGATGTGTCTGAATATATTAAATGATTTCCTTTTGTTATGCGCTTGGGTGTCTGAATATATTAAATGATTTCCTTGTGTTATGCGCTTGGGTGTCTGAATATATTAAATGATTTCCTTGTGTTATGCGCTTGGGTGTCTAAACATATTAAATGATTTCCTTGTGTTATGCGCTTGATGTGTCTGAATATATTAAATGATTTTGTGGTCTTATGCGCTTAGGTGTCTGAATATATTAAATGATTTCCTTGAGTTATGCGCTTGGGTGTCTGAATATATTAAATAATTTCCTTGTGTTATGCACTTGGGTGTCTGGATATATTAAATGATTTCCTTGTGTTATGCGCTTGGGTGTCTGAATATATTGAATGATTTCCTTGTGTTATGCACTTGGGTGTCTGAATATATTAAATGATTTCCTTGTGTTATGCGCTTGGGTGTCTGAATATATTAGATGACTTCCTTGTGTTTATAACAATGATTAGGAATGTGTTTGCTTTCTTAACTATATTTATAAACACCCATGCCTTGCTCCATGCATTTAGTTCTGCACATGACTTAGAGAATATGCTTAGATATATCCCTGTGTTTCTGAATGTTTAATGCTTTCAGTCTTAATGCTTTTGTTAAATTTCCATCTAGCTAAGCAGATGGAAACGTCTGAATGAGACATTACCTGACGGTGGTGTCCATCTCACACTGGTTGTCACTTCACTTGTTTTCCCATTCATAATACAGCTAAATTCGAAACTATATTTAATATTTCCTCTTTCATCTATTACCTATTCACATGCAAATTTCTGCACACTCAGGCAAGAGCATGTTTTTAATAAATTAATAACGATGCAACATTATTACTTTCAGTAACATCACCTTTAAGAGACATTTCTAACTGGGTTAATATTTTCCTTCAATTTCTGTTCTATTCAGATGCAAATTTCTGCCTTGGCTAGTGTGGGGTAAGGGAAACTGTTCTTTCGCTCTTGAATAAGGTACGGACGCCATATATGAGTGTTCAATTCGAACAACTAGATACTTTAGAGTGTAATTATGATACGAAAATCTTTGAGGAATATGGAAATCCTTAGAACAGGGTTAATTAGTCAATCCGCATCTCTTCATTGCTGCGATTATATAATTTTCCAAAAGTTTCTACATGTCAGTGGAGATGCATTGGGATTTTGACTGACTGTTTAAAGCTATAATTATAGTTTCATTGAAATAGGTGAAAGGAATACGAGTCTTATTTTTCCTAATATAATAAAAAAAACTTTCAATATTCCTAAGGTGTTTCAAGCTTTGTTTATCTACGACATCAGATTTTCACAAAAGAAAATTCACCCAAGAATGATGCAAGTTTTTACATTGATCACTTAATCAAATTTGTTACTTACATTTTCCTGAGATGTTTCTAGAGACAACTCTAATTATGAATTTCACTTCTTGAAAAATAAACTCAATCAAAATTTCCAATAAATACTTTTTACATTAGAAAATACTTCCCTCCCTCAGCTGCATGAATAATAATTGAAGATTTTCACATTTCATCAGTATAAAGAAAAATAGAACTTTCATCTTTCACCTATTTGAATTAGAATAAAATTTTAGGTTTATAGATTAGAAGATAAGGTTTTGCTTTCCAGCTATGTGATAAAATTCCTCCACCTATCAGCATTATTATAAAAAAATTTATCCCATTAGCTATAAGAACCAAAATAAAGGACTTTTAAGTTTCTGCGATATAAATTAGAGAAAAGGGACTTTCAACTTCAGCTATAACACAAGCACAAGGTCACGAGCTATTATCTTTCCAATTTTTCTCCGACACATTTACCATACAATTCTCTAATCTCTTCTTCAACTCAACTTTTCCTATAAAACCTTCACAATGATTAACCAGACACTTTATTATTATTATTATTATTATTATTATTATTATTATTATTATTATTACTATTATTATTATTATTATTATTATTATTATTATTATTATTATTATTAATTGCTAAGCTACAACTCTAGTTGGAAAAGCAGGATGCTATAAGCCCAGAGGCCCCAACAGGGAAAATAGCTCAGCGAGGAGAGGAAACAAGGAAAAATAAAATATTTTAAGGATAGTAACCAAAAAATATATATATTTCCTATATAAACTATAAATACTTTAACAAAACAAAAGGAAGAAAAATTCGATAGAATAGTGTGCCCGAGTGTACCCTCTAATGCCTTAATATCTGTATTTCCTCTATTAAATTCCTTTTTACTTTGGCATATGAGTATCAGTACTCCTTCGTCTAGTCGTCAGCGCGTTTTAGTCTTTGAATATCTTTGCGTGTATTCTCGTCCTCTCGTTAAAATTCATTGTAGTAACTCTGAGCCAAACTCGGAGTTACAAAAGTAGTTCTGGGAACTTTCAGTGACACTCTTTCCTATATGATTTTTGTCAGGAATACATAACTGCTATTGGAAGCATCTCTGCAGGGGTACTTAAAAACCATCTATTTGACGAACTCAGCTTCTTTTCATTTTCGAGATTTTAAGTTCGGTCAGGACCAGGAGTCGACAAACTGCAGGCCTTTTCTATCTCATTACCTCTCTACATCAAGAAATGACCTTAGTTCTGGAAAATGTATCTTATTGTTACCCTTAAGATGCCTCGTGCCATAGTTTTTCAAAGTTAGGTAGTTTTGTACAAAACTTTCTGGCGGGGAAATCTTTTTACAATAGTTTCAATATGTTTGCATTTTCTTATTACTTCTTATTTCTTTTTGTATATATTAAGAGTATACGAGTTTACTCGGAATAATTTTTCATTGTATATATTCCTTTTGTATTGCCTTATTTTATTGCAAGTAATAACAAATCATAAGAAATATGGAGCAATGAAAGTATATTCATTTACTGTCAATGATAAAAATTCGATGTAATACTTCAAATTCTATTAAAACTACTGATTCTCTCTCTCTCTCTCTCTCTCTCTCTCTCTCTCTCTCTCTCTCTCTCTCTCTCTCTCTCTCTCTCTCTCTCTCTCTCTCTCATTGATTTTTTTTCTCGAGTGTATATACTTGATTTGAACGATAGTATATTCAGTAATATTATTGCTTAAATTGTTGTGATTAAGCTAGTGATTAGTATAATTAAAAATTCAATAAAAAAATAAAATTAAAATAATGAAAATCATTATTATTAGAATAGGGAATAATTGTTACAAAGTAAACTCTTTAGTAGCAAACGTATTAAAATTAAGGATACTGTAGATAGATTATCTAAACTTGACGTATTAACGTCAAAAGATCTTTAGATAAGTAAAAGACAATGAAAGAAAACAAGCGAAATAACATAAAAGACCCTTCCGACAAAGGAAAAATCTAATTATCCTCGATAAAAAGGGCAGACCAAAACTAGGCCTCCTGACGTCGAATGTGCGACAGGAGGTCTCAGATCTGCTGTTAACTCTTCACTCGGGATAACTCCTAAACACCAGAGCTTCCAATTTACTTTTTTATTAATTGTAAATATCTAAACACAATCAACCAGACTTACATGAACTGTAAGTCCCTTTATTACCTTACATTTTCTAATTGGCAAAAATTTGTATGCATGAGTAATTATGTATGTATCTAACTACACAACTTCATCATCATTAGCCGTTACTGGCCCACTGCAGAGCAAAGGCTAGAGACATGGTCTTCCACTATGTTTATGGTCTTTTTATCCCGTACACACCGGCAAACTTTCTTAGTTCGTCAATTCATCGAATTCTCTTCCTTACCCTGTTTCTTTTGCAATCTCTAGGGACCCAGTCTGTTACTTAATGTCCCTCTATTGTCTGTCATTTTTATTACATATCCTGCCCATGACCATTTCTTTTACTTATATGTAATTAGAATATCCTCTACATTTGTTGGCTCTCGTATCCACGTTCCTCCTTTTCTCTCCTTTAGTGATATTCCCATCATCATTCTTTCAATAACCCTTTGAGTTGTAGCTATATACCTTACACACACACACACACACACACACACAATCACAACCACACAAACACACACACACACACACACACACACATATATATATATATATATATATATATATATATATATATATATATATATATATATATAATTGATAGATAGACAAACAGATAGATAGCTATAAAAACATTTTCATATTAAAGGATACAGTTCAACAGACAAATTTCCAGTTCGCATCAAGTCTCCAGCGGAAAGGCATCCAGCCTATGACCTTTTCCCGACCCCAGTTAGCACAGGTACCCATTCACTGGGGAGTTAACCGATGTGAGACAACTGATGCACGAAACTTGATTTTCACACGGAGTATTTGCTACGTTCGGAGGAAATAAAAAAATAATGTTCATTTTCAATATATAAATCAAGCCGGGATTCATACCAATCAAAAATCTATCTAATTTGTTGTTAATATTACATGTTCTTGATTTTATAATTATAGTCATGATTCCCTGTATCCACATCTAATTTGACGTATATATTCAATAGTTTCATTTTCTAATAATCCTCTACTTTTATTAAATAGTTTCATTCTTTCGTATTTCTTTACTTTTACTGCTTTTATGAAGTTCAACAATAATGTGTATGCACATCGAAAAATACATGTCTATAATTTCTCTGACAATATCAAGGTTAACAGCTAAATCTACTGAATTAATTCTTTATACATAAAAATCAGAGTATATATATATATATATATATATATATATATATATATATATATATATATATATATATATATATATATATATATATATATATATATATATATTTATACAACGTTCAATTTCGTCCGTTCTACCTTAAATAGGGAATATTCTCGCTATATGCACAAGAATTTTCTATATATAAAATAGAAGTAACTTACAGCACGGTTCTATTGCAAATGAAATTGGATAAAAGAATAGAGCTCGTATATCTGTACGATTTAATCATGACTCTCTCTCTCTCTCTCTCTCTCTCTCTCTCTCTCTCTCTCTCTCTCTCTCTCTCTCTCTCTCTCTCTTATATACATTACAGTGAAAAGAACAATGCAACAAATATATAGATACCTTTATATCAGGATATATCAGGACATTTTTATTCATGATTGACAAGGGGAAAAAATTCATGTTCAAACCAAATTCTTTTAAATGTAAGAGACAATAATTGAAACACTTGAAGATTTTATAATAAAAGAAATAACCACCTTCAAGTATTATTTATAAAAAAAAAATATCGATGAACAATTTCTAACCGGATCTTTCAATGTGATTGTGAAAAATATGTTTACATTATTTCAATGATTTCATTGAATATCTTAAATAATTTCAATAGGATCTTCCAACCCATTTTGAGATGTCGCCTACCACAGATCCATTCGAAGAATCTCTGGAATACAAATTACGAAAAGATTACATATCACAAACAAACGCCGAAACTGACATTAAAGGGAATTTAGTCCATCCCTACAGTAGAGCTATCGGTGGTTTTTAATGATCATCTGACACTTGCTAAGCTCTTCAGAGTCATAGACAGCTAATTGGACAAACACAGACAGACAGAACGCTATATCCAAAACTGAAACGCAGTAAAACGTGATGAGTAAAGCATTTAAGTTAACAGATTGAAGAGGATTCCCCTCAACTGATGTTATACACATCAAATTACGAAAGACTCACACATACATCTAATCTAATTAGTTCATAAGCCATTAAGTCGTTAAATCAGCAATCGTCTGCAACTTCAAAACCTTTTGGTAAAGTAGGTGAAGGGTTTTTGGCTTCTCAAAAAAAGCGACCCTTTACTTCTAATTCTATTCATTGATTCTTTAAAAGAATAGGAAAATTATCACAATTAAGACCATTAAATTAATCCCATTAATGAGAAGAAGTAGCCCGCTCACCTTATTCTCTAAACGCGCCTAAAATTTAGTATCTGAAACGAATAAAAAATCTCTATTTTTGGCATTAATTTAGCATATATCCCTCTGTGGTTGATCTCTATCTAATTATTCATCTATTTTGAAAGATATATACTTGAAATGAAATACGCCACGCAAAAGCACCAATATACACGCACAATATACATATATGTATACATATATATGCATATATATAACATTACAAATACACGAATATATATATATATATATATATATATATATATATATATATATATATATATATATATATATATACATATATATATTGTGTGCTGCATCACTATATAAATGTTTGTGTGTCAGTGTTTACACTAACATGGACGTATAAAATATGTATAAACATGCTGTATATCCATAATGCGCATGGACAAATAGCCTAATAAGATATACACACAATTCGCTTACCCTGACA
The DNA here is from genome assembly GCF_036898095.1 of Palaemon carinicauda. Classification (NCBI taxonomy): domain Eukaryota; kingdom Metazoa; phylum Arthropoda; class Malacostraca; order Decapoda; family Palaemonidae; genus Palaemon; species Palaemon carinicauda. Next base: position 75,504,263 of record NC_090741.1, on the reverse strand, counting down.
GTGCCATGTTTTAGCAAGGAACACTGAATAATACAACACATTAATCGCTTCGGATCAAGTATTGTTCGCAGTAGGTATTGTATTTACTTTCTATTGCCAACTTCTTCCGATAATTCTACCTAACAAAAACTTATGATTAAGAAAATCTCTCTCTCTCTCTCTCTCTCTCTCTCTCTCTCTCTCTCTCTCTCTCTCTCTCTCTCTCTCTCTCTCTCTCTCTCCACATACTGTACACATGCACTATTTATATATATATATATATATATATATATATATATATATATATATATATATATATATATATATATATATACATATATATATATATATATATATATATATATATATATATATATATGTATATATATATGTGTGTATGTATTCACATATATTTGTGGAGATACTACCGCTTGACAGTTATGAGGTCTTTCTCTCTGGTTACGGTTCATTTTCCCTTTGCCTACACACACACACACACACACACACACACACACACACACCGAATAGTCTGGTCTATTCTTTATATGTTCTCTTGTCCTCATACACCTGACAACACTGTGATTACCAAACAATTCTTTTTCACCCAAGAGGTTGTTGCACTGTAATTGTTCAGTGGCCACTTTCCTCATGGTAAGGGTAGAAGACAGACTTAAATTAAGCTCTGGTAAGCAGCTCTTTTCGGAGAAGGACACTTCAAAAACAAGCCATTGTTCTCTAGTCTTGGGTAGTGCCATAGCCTCTGTACCATGGTGTTTCACTGACTTGCGTTAGGGTTCTCTTGCTTGAGGGCGCATTATTCTTTTTTAAATCACTTCCTCTCTTGTTAAAGTTTTATAGTTTATATATGAGATTTATTTCAATCTTGTTACTCTTTTTAAAATATTTTATCATTCCTTGTTTCCTTTCCTCACAGGGTTATTATCCCTGTTGGACCCACTGGGCTTATAGCATCCTGCTTTTCCAACCAGAATTGTAGCTAAGCAAGTGATAATGATAATAACACATATATACTGTATCGCCGCCTATCTATGAGTTTGAGCGCACGTGCGAGTGAAGGTGTTCATTGATCTGGTACAAACGTTATAGAATCAATCATGTAAACATTGATAAATAAATAAGAATTCCATCAGCAAATGTGTCAAAGACTAATAACTAAATTAAGCTCAAGAATATCAATTTCCTCTTGTAATGATACTATGTGAAAGTAAGGTTTATAACATTTGGACGAAGAAACCAATTCCTCAATAAACCTTGTAGTTTATTCAAATGACTACAAATCCTCAAATTTTCATCAGCATCTCTCAAACATTGATCATCAAAATGATATTCTCCTCGTCTCATTAAAATCTAATAATTCGTTCTCGGCATAATAACACTGATACACGTCCAAGCAGTGTAATACCATTGTTGGTTCTCAAAGTCAATGACGGAGGCTATCAATAAGAAAATAATTCATACTTATATATCTATATTTATATATATATATATATATAAATATATATATATATATATACATATATATATATATATATATATATATATATATATATATATATATATATATATATGTAAATATATATATATATATATATATATATATATATATATATATATATATATATATATATATATATAATTTATATATGTAATATACATGCATATATATATACATATATATATATATATATATATATATATATATATATATATATATATATATATATATATATATATATATATATATATACATATATATAGATATATATACATAGGTACACATTTTTAATATCCGTGAGTGGGCATTACAGTATTAATAAAAAAAGAAAACCAATTACGCTAATTAAAAAAAAAATTACTGATTTCCACAGAATATTTTCTAAAATTTCTGAGACGTTAATCACTAAAGTTAACATCCGACTACCAACGTGTACTACAGAGAAACACTGCTTCAAGAATGAAAGATAAAAGTTTATTCCAAGTTGTCTTTAAGGTTTGATGATATATTCATCTCCTTTGTCGAGAAGATACAAAATTAACCAAAGGTCACAACGTTCAGCTTTGTCTCGGCCAAGAGGATAAATATGTCAACACCGTCATGAATGCACTACAGCTTTTCTGCACTTTTTATTACATTTTGCACATACTTGACAAGAGTACCCTGTGAGAAAGAATATGTCAACACCATCATGAAAGTACTACAGCCTTTTTTTACACTGCGCATGATTGACAAGAGTACTCTGTGAGAGAGAGAGAGAGAGAGAGAGAGAGAGAGAGAGAGAGAGAGAGAGAGAGAGAGAGAGAGAGAGACAATGAAATCCTATGGATTACATTTTTTTAGGGAAGATGAAATTGTTTATTGAGGCAAGGTATTGGAAGAAATCTAAAAATTTTGAAATTACAAGTTATGAGAGCAATTCTATAATAAAAATACAGAAAATGGATTGAAAAGGCCTGAAAGAAGGAAAGCCTCACTAAGGTAAACTTGAATAAAATTGTTACATACCAAATACTTATTAATAAATTATGAATGTTGACGAGACCTTTTGAAAGTAAAATCAAATAAATAAGTTAAGATACATAATTCAATCATTGAATTTGATGTCGTAAAACAACATAGCAAAAGATATGAAATAAAAAACCAAATGAAAAAAATCTTTAAATCTATAAATAAATAAGAAAGTAAACAGATAAAATGGATAAAAATTTCTAGACAAACTGAATCGAGCAAAAACATGTGCTAAACATGTTCTCCCGATCAGCTCTTATTCTGCCTTTGCATTTTTTTATCGGATGAAACCGACGGATGATCAAATTTCAACATTCGCTCGTTAGCCGAATTATTTCGAAATATTTTCCTGCTGTGACAACGATAGATATTATGTTGCTGGTTTTACGCCTTGTTAGCGAAATCTCTCGAGAAATGCTGGCGCGATTTATTCCCAGGAGTTACAAGTTGACTCTTTTGTTTTCGATAAACAAGATAACGAGGATTCTTGTCTGGTCTGTCCATTGTCAGTGATTCCTCATGCTCTCAAATATTGAACATTGACAAGGATTGTGTCATTAGCTGGAACAGTGTCATAACAACCCCGAATATGTGATTCCTTGGCTAAAAGACTGGGTCAAACGTTTCCCACTTCAACCTTAAAAGACTAAGGGTACAATTTCTTTATTTTTTTTTCAGATTCTGTGCAATTCATCATTATTAAGAAGCTAGTTTGAAATACTTTACAGTAACAAGTAGGTGTACACATTTGTACATATGTATATATGTATGTATGTATGTATGTATGTATATACATATATATATATATATATATATATATATATATATATATACACACTATATATATACACATATATATATATATATATATATATATATATATATATATATACACACACACATACATACATACATACATATAAATAAGTACAGTGATGTTAATATACAATATATATATATATATATATATATATATATATATATATATATATATATATATATATATATACATACATACATATAAATAAGTACAGTGATGTTAATATACAATATATATATATATATATATATATATATATATATATATATATATATAGATATATATATATATATATATATATATATATATATATATATATATATATATATATATACAAATATATACACAAGTACAATATGTGTATGTTGTGAAGTACCGGCCTTCTTCATTAATTAAACGGATCCGTGTACATATTGTATATACTTAAATAAATAACTAATGGTAACCTTCTTTCGTAAAATACGAAATCCTGAAATCGAGTTAAAATGTAGCTCTCCAGTATCCTTGTAAAACCTACCTTCTGATTCCCCCTCCTGTCTCTTTCTCTTTACTCCCCCTCTCTCCCCATCCCCACCTCACGTTTACCTTTGCTCTGGCTTATTTGCCACTTGTGTGTCTCGCCCCGGCTCCTGCCTCGTAAACACTTGTAAAGAACTTCTCTGTATATTGTGAGTACGGTTATTATACCATATGATATTTTGGATTTGGTATTGGGCAGAATATTTAGTTTTTTTTTTCGTTATGTTGGTTATGTTAATTAATTGGTAATATTTTGATATGTGATTTTTGTTAATTAAATGTAATTGTTTTATTGTTTTTTACATATAACCTATTGTTAATTTTGTGGATTTAACTTGAACCTTGACAATTGGGGGCCTGTGTCCGGGATCTACTTAATTTAAAATCAAATTCTGCCCAAATCCATTTCAACGTAACATTTTGTATTCTGATCGTGGGATATGATTATCATGTGTTGAGTATTAATGTTACAATGCGCAAGTAATTCAGTGATGTTTCAACAGTGATACCGTAATCCTTTTAGAGTAAGATTTATTTTTAGTGCTAACGAGGTATCTCTATTCTGTCCGCGAGCCACCATCGACCTCAAGTGTCTTTAATCTTTAATTACGGTTGTAACTAAGCCAATATAGTTTATAATCGGGTCTTGAACACTGATTAACCACTTTCGTTGTATTTGGAGCGTTCAGCGGAAAATCTTAAGGTAACATATTTCGCTTAGCGGCCGTCGACATGGGTAGTTGTGTAAATGCTTGTTATAACTAATTATCCTTGTCCGAAGCATTCTTTTCCGAGGTGTTAACTTCAGAATTCACTTCCTAGTTTCCATTGTGCACATTTATTATGATTTCAAGTGTTTAACACAGTATATGGTGTAGACTATATATCCTACTTTCAGAAGTAACAATTGTTTACAAGGTGTTACTAACAGGTAGACGTCTCTTAACTCAAAATGCCGCTCTTTAGTGTTGATGATTTTCATAGTGACCCAGAGTCACACCTGACTTCCATTGTTGTCGCTAATAAGAATGAACTTTTGTTGTTAGCAGCTAAATTTGGGGTAGCTCTTCCTCCTAATGCAAAGAAGGATGTAGTACGTAATTACATAGTACAGCATTGTATAAGTGAAGACCTAATGGATAGTTCTGAGGGTAGCAAATATATCGTAGACGTGGGTGATAAATCATCGGATGTAGAGTATATGAAGCTGGCTATTCAGTTAGAGCAAACGAAAAGGGAAACCATAAATGCTGAACTAGAGAAGAAAAGGGAAACCATAAATGCTGAACTAGAGAAGAAAAAGAGAGTTGGAAATAGAAAATAAGGCTTTATTAGAAAGACAGCAAAAGGAATTGGAGTTTGTTCAAGCTAAATTAGTCTATGAAGCTCGTGTAGCTCAGCAAGTGGAAGAGAGTAAAATTAGGTTAGCTATGGAAAATAAAGAACGAGAATTAGAACTAGAAGCTAGACAACCAATGAAATTTGATATGACTAGATGCATCAAGTTAGTTCCTAAGTTCGATGAGACTGAAGTTGACGTGTTTTTTAAGAATTTCGAAGACTTGGCTTCTTACATGAAATGGCCTCTTGAACAATGGGTGTGGCTTATTAAGCCTAAGTTGGTCGGGAAGGCTGCCACTGTTGTTGGTAGCCTGGTAGGCGAATCGAGCTATGTGGTAATCAAAAAAGCTGTTTTAGATGCGTATGCTGTAACTAGTGAAGGTTATCGTCAGAAGTTTCGTAATTATGTTAAGCCCCATATTAAGACTTGGACTGAATTTGCTGCAGAAAAATTAAGGTTGTTTAAGAAGTGGCTTGATTCAGAAGATGTAGATACTTATGAGGAATTAATTAATCTCATTGTAACTGAGGAATTTAAGAGACGTCTCCCTCAAAATATCATGTTGTATATAGCTGATAAGGAAGAGAAGGATCTAAAAAAGGCAGCTGTTTTGGCTGATAATTATTCATTAATACATAAAGGCAGTCTGGGTAATGTAAAACAACATAGAGCAGAACCGCTGGGTGATAAAGATGGGAGAACTGATAGGGTTTTTTTTTGCAATTATTGTAAGAAGGAAGGCCACATGATTAGCAATTGTCCAAATCCTGCATGTAAGAAGGGAAAAGTAACTGAAAACAGACCTCCAGTTAAGATGTTCCCAGGACACAAATCAGACACTGGTAAAGAGTCTGCAATGCATTGTGTATCACAGGATAAGAATTTGTTTGAAAAATTCATTTGTAACGGTACAATATCATTGCACAGTAATGATAAACCCATTAAAGTAAGAATGTTAAGGGATACAGGTTCAAACCAAAGCATTTTAATTAAAAGTGCTGTTCCAAATCTCACATTGCTTGATGAAAATGTCATAGTCAGGGATTTAACAGACGCTAAACTATTGCCACTTACAGAAGTGTTCATGGATTGTCCGTATGTAACTAGTAAAGTAAAAATAGCTGTTAGAGAAGGGAATTTCCCCTTGCCAAATGTACAAGTGTTACTTGGTAACGATCTTGCTGGAGAACTGTTGTTACCCAATCTGATAATGTATGAAACTCCTGGAATAATAGGGGAAAGTGAAAATGAAAAAGAGTCAAAAGTGGAGGGTTGTGTTAATGTGACGACCCGCAGTATGGTTAATAATGATAGAGTGAAAGTAAGTGTACCTAATCTCGCAGATAAAGTAAAAATGAACAAGAAAAGCCTTGTTAAGTTACAGAGAGAAGATCCAACTCTAAAGGGTGTTTATAAGCAAGCATTGGAGAAAGGAATGGAAAAGGTACCAGGGTATTACTTTAAGGATGACTTACTTTTTAGGTTATATAGATCTCCTAAACTGGGTAATGATGAAACATGGAGTGACAGAGAACAGTTGGTAGTCCCTCATGATTTACGTAAAGATTTATTGGAGCTCGCTCATAATGTTTATTCACATTTTGGAATTACTAAAACTTACAACCGTTTAGCTTATGATTTTTTCTGGCCTAAAATGAAGGCTGATGTTGTAAATTTCATTAAACATTGTCATATTTGTCAAATTGCCGGTAAGCCTAATGAGGTTATACCAAAGGCACCTTTGAATCCTATTATTGTACCTCATGAGCCATTCCATCGAATTATCATTGATTGTGTAGGTCCACTGCCAAAGACAAAGAAGGGCAATCAATATCTTGTGACTATAATGTGCCCTACCTCACGATTTCCTATTGCACTTCCAGTCAGGAATATTTCCTCTAAAAATGTTCTTAACCACTTACTCAAAGTATTTACAACTTACGGGTTTCCTAAGGAAATCCAGTGTGATAGGGGCACTAATTTTACTAGTGATGTTTTTCAGAAAACTATGAATGAGTTGTGTATAAAACAGTGTCTCTCATCTCCTTATCACCCAGAATCTCAGGGAGCATTAGAACGGCATCATCAGACTTTAAAGTCGTTGCTTAGGAAGTTTTGTATTGAATCTGAATCTGATTGGGATGAAGGCATAGACTATTTACTATTTGTAATTAGGGAAGTACCTTCTGAGTCTCTAGGTGTATCACCTTTTGAAATGCTATATGGTCGTAAAGTACGTGGTCCTTTACAAGTAGTTAAAGATAAGTTACTTGACAAGTATAACGTAGAGGCTATAACAGTGAGTCAGTACCTACAGAAATTAAAGGGAAATATTAATAAAATTCATAAATTTGCTCTAAACAACTTGTGTAAAAATCAAGAAGAGATGAAAATTAGGTATGATAAAATCAGTAAAGTTAGGAAGTTTAATGTGGGAGATTTAGTCATGGCCTTCTATCCCATTACTGGTTCTCCTTTTAAAAGCAAGTTTTCTGGCCCTTATGTTATACAGAAACGTTTAAATAATCAGAATTATATCTAAAAACTCCAGATAGACGTAAAAGCACTCAGTTAGTCCATGTCAATATGCTTAAAGAATATCATGCCGATTCCTCTGCTGCTCTATTTTGTTCCAGAGACACTGTTGTTGTAAAACAAAAGTCCACCACCTTAAAGGATGTAAACTACTTAGGCCTAGATGAAATCCCATCTTGGGCTGACTTTTCTAATAAAGAAATCTTAGAATCTCTTCCACAGTATCTACAGCACCTAAATGAGGAGCAACGGTGTGATATTGAGAATCTGCTACGACAGTATGAAGATGTATGCAGTGATAATCCCCGAGAATGCAGTGTTATTTCTCACGACATCGAGTTATTGCCAGGAACTCGTCCTATACGACAAAACTACTATCGAATCAATTTTGAAAAACGGAAGGTAATGCAAGAAGAGGTCGAGTATCTACTGAAGCATAAACTTGCTGTGCCTAGCAAGTCTCCTTGGGCTTCTCCTTGCTTACTAGTGCCAAAGTCTAATGGTAAGGTCAGGTTATGTACAGACTTTAGAAAATTAAATTCGGTAACCATAAAAGACAGTTATCCCCTACCACGTATTGATGATATACTGGACTCCATTGGTAAGTCGAAATATTTAACCCAAGTAGATATGCTGAAGGGATATTATCAAGTCCCATTGTCAGGGAGAGCGAAGGAGATGTCCGCTTTTATTACTCCCTTTGGGTTGTTTCAATATGAAAGACTTCCTTTTGGTTTGTGCAACGCACCTGCCACATTTCAGAGAATGGTAAATGATGTTATAAGAGATCTGGTTGGGGTTTACGGTTACCTGGATGACATTCTTGTAGTATCTGACACATGGGAGGAACATCTTGGTAAGCTTAAAGCACTTCTTGATAGATTTAGAAGGTTGAGATTAACAATAAATCTTGCTAAATCAAACTTTGCCAGAGCTCGTGTAAAGTACTTGGGACATGTTATTGGAAGTGGGGAAATCTTGCCTAAAACCACTAACATAGAAGCTATATTAAATTATCCCGTACCTACAAATAGAAAAGAAGTAATGAGATTTATTGGAATGACCTCTTATTACCGCAGATTTTGCAAGAATTTCAGTAATGTAGCTCATCCGTTGATAAACTTGACCAGTACTAAGACTAAATTCGTATGGGATGAATCTTGTCAGGACTCCTTCAAACAGATCAAATGCCTACTTTGCTGTAAACCAGTATTAACAACTCCTGATCCTTCAAAACCTTTTGTTCTCCAGGTAGATGCATGTGACTACGGGGTTGGTGCTGTCCTCCTACAAGAGAAGCCTGAAACTAATTTGCTTCACCCTGTGTCTTACTATTCATGCAGGTTGAAGAAGCACCAAAGGTCGCTATCTACTGTGGAGAAAGAGCTCCTAGCTATAGTACAAGCCTTGCAGAAATATGAAGTCTACGTTTCCACAAATAACCCCATTACTGTGTTAACCGACCACAACCCCCTCGTCTTCTTGAACAGAGCTCGAAATGTGAACCAGAAAATTTTAAGATGGTCTCTCTACTTACAAAACTTCAATATCAGTGTTCAGCACATTCGTGGTCAAGACAATCGTATAGCTGATGCACTGTCAAGAACACCCGTACCAGGGAATATCGTACCTTCATAGTTTACGATCTCTTCAGCGGGGAG
>NC_090741.1:75479880-75484880 GCF_036898095.1 Palaemon carinicauda | reverse complement strand
AGTGAGGAAAGGAAATAATGAAATAAACAAACTACAAATGATGTAATGAACAATCAAAATTAAATACTTTTCGAACTGATACAACATTACAAGAAATCTTTCATATGTAAACTATAAATACGTAAAAAACACTAGAGGAAGAGAAATAAAATAGAATAGTGTGCCCGAGTGTGTCCTCAAGCAAGAGAACTCTACCCCAAAAGTAGTAAGAGACCATGGTACAGAGGCAATGGCCCTAACCAAGACTAGAGAACAATAGTTTGATTTTGGAGTGTTCCTCTCCTAATAGAGCTGATTGTCATAGCTAAATCTCTCTCTTCTACCCTTATTAAGAGTGATGTAGCTACTGAACAATTACAGTGAAGTAGTTAACCCATTGATTAAAGAGGAACTGTTTGGTAGTCTGTGTTGTCAGGTGTATGAGGACAGAAGAAAATTCGGAAAGAATAGGCCAGACTATTCGGTGTATGTATAAGCAAAGCGTAAACGAACACTAACCAAAGAGAGGGATCCAGCCGTAACCAAATAGGGGGATCGAGCCGTAACCAAAGAGAGTGATAGTGTCGTAACCAAAGAGAGGGATCCAATGATGTATTGTATGGACAGTCACATGACCCATTAACACACTAGCGGTTGTGTCTCAAATTCAGTACTTGCAATCACAAAATACCAACTAGGGATTAATAGATACTCAGATTTAGTCAACTTTACAAATGTGTGAAATGTTGAAATATGCTTGGAGACGAATATAGGTCTACTTGCTGAGTCATCAGCAACGATTTCCTGGCCCTTCATGGTCCTAGCTTGGGTAGAGTGAGGGCTTGGGCGCTGATTATATGTATATATGGCCAGTCTATAGAGCATTATCCTGCTAGGGCATTGTCACTATCCCACGCTTCTGTCATTAGTGAGTGACCTTTAAACCTTTAAGATTTAAAAAATATTTACCAATTTGATTTAGGAACATGAATAATAAAATTGGATTAAAAACTAATAATGTTTAAAACTCATTGTGGTTAATGTGAGATTTATTACTTCTGAACTGGTTTATTTGCAAAACATCCTCATGGCAGTGGTGGCGTAGTGAATATTATTATTATTATTATTATTATTATTATTATTATTATTATTATTACTATTATTATTATTATTATTATTATCACTAGCCAAGCTACAACCCTAGTTAGAAAAGAAAGATGATATAAGCCCAAGGGCTTCAACGGGGAAAAATAACACAGCGAGGAAAGGAAATAAGGAAATAAATAAACGATGAGGAAAAATTAACAAATTATTTTAAAAACAGTAACAAGAAAGAGCATGTGCCTGGCTTAATATTTATACACACACTCACACACACACACACCCACAAATACACACACACACACACACACGCTCACACACACACACACACACACACATATATATATATATATATATATATATATATATATATATATATATATATATATATATATATATATATATATATCTCACTCACGCACAGTGGCACTTCCAGACATATAATAACTCAGTATCTCCCCGTCCATCGGGAGGGGGAAGAGGAAGTAGCCATACCCTGGTATGAAGGGGTACCACAAGATGTAGAGTGAGTGGGTGTGCGTGCAAGTCCATGTCTAATCATTTAGCCGTCATTTTTGACGGATCAGCTCCACTAATACTAAATAAAAGATTAAAGCAAATACAAGAGGAAAAGTACAAAGCAAGATAAACCAGAAATATAACGATCGGTTCATTAGTTTACCACAGGAGAGGAGATTATGGAATGTCAGGTAACATGAGAAAGTAATATATACCTATATATACATAAGAAGAATAAATAAAGGTGTATTTATGTCTCAAAGAGAAATTACACAAGAAATAAATGTAAGTTTTAGGAATAAATAAGTCGAAAGCATTTGCATATTGCAGAAAAAAAAGATACCATATTAAAGAGAGAAAGGTGGAAACCCCATTACGAAGAGAAAATGGTATTTTAAGGCAAGAGTTTTTATAAAAAAATAGAAAGAATATGACCTAACACCGCATTACTAGTTAATTATTTTGAAACTTTGGCGGCGCAACTGGAATTTTTTGGCTATAAATAATTTGAAAAAATAAAAATAAAAAAAAGGACAAAATATTTTACTTTTAATCTGCCTAAAAAACCATTTTGCTATAACATAATTTCAAACATATTACTTTTTTTTTTAAATTATAAAAACCACATGTGATATACTCAAAGTTCGATGCATGGGGAAATAATAATTCTGAAAAAAAACAAGGCATAAAAACCAACTGAACGTAAAATTAAAATCACCGAGCAAAGCTGTATATAAAATGACCTCAAAAAAAGCGAATTAGAGGCCCAACATGAGCATAATAAAAAGAATAGTCTGAGAAGATAATGACTTGAATTCAGAAGGGGAACGGAGGGGGGGGGGGGGGTGTTTACCTACCGGGAATGTCACCAAACATGACTACATACAATAAGTTGAATGAGACTTGGTCTGGAGACTGAACCTTCGCAATGTGAGTTCGAACTATTTCATTTAGACTTGCCCTTTGGAACGTTGCAGAGCCCAATTAATTTTAGAATGGGTATATCTACCTGGATATATATATATATATATATATATATATATATATATATATATATATATATATATATATATATATATATATATATATATATATGAATGTATATATATATATATATATATATATATATATATATATATATATATATATATATATATATGATAATGTTTGCACATTTAAACGTGTTTTTTTTCATATTTCAAATAAGCCATATATATTAATACATTAAAGTCTGGATTCTCTTAACGACCTCGGGATCAGAGCCCCAGGCAGAATCACCAAAAGACTATAATATCAGACCGGCCGGGATTTGAACCCTCGTCCAGGATATCTGTATGCCAGTGACCATACCACTCAGCCACGAAGAAAGATAAAAGTCAATGACAATTCTTCTGTACATATACCTCTCAAATTCAGGTTTTCTGTACTTAGAATTGAAATCAACCTATCTTCACCATCGTAGCTAATTGGTAGGTTTGGGACTTGGCATTCGATTAATGATATTATAGTCTGATATTATAGTCATTTGGTGATTCCGCCTGGGGCTCTGATCCCGAGGTCAATAAGAGAATCCAGACTTTAATGTATTAATATATATGGCTTGTTTGAAATATGAAAAAAAACACGTTTAAATGTGCAAAAATTTATCATTAATCGACAACTATCCCTTTATAGATCAAAGATATACTATCTTTAACTAATAGGAGGCAGCCCACTGATTCGCGACTTTGTGCCGGCCGGCAATCATTGCCAGCCGACGGCTGAAAACACTAAAACCTGGCTACTGGCCGCTATCGTAGTAGCCAGCAGATTTGGGCTGTGTTTCCCCTGCCGGCAGGCAAAGGTAATATAACACGTGCCCGCCGACAGTAGCCAAGAACCAGAGAACCTCCACCTGCCCGGCTGTCGGCTGTTAAGCCGGCAGCCGGGTTAGGGGTACAACACAATAGTCAGAGATACAGTATGGATGTATAGTTATAAGGCGGCATTGCCATATGACCTTCCATCCAGAAAGAGTGAACTTATGGAAGGGGAGAATCCAAAGAATCCATAGTCTGCCGGGCTCTACCGACGGACATGGAAGGGAGAACAAGGGAGGTCTGGGGTTCACTCTGCAAAGAATAAAGGGTCTCTGCCGGCCGACACGTAGTGCCAGCCGGCAGAGAGCTGAGCCTGTCCTCCATCCTAACCTATACTAGGTACGGAAGTAGGACTGCAGCTAAAAGAAAATAAAAGAAAGAGAGGTGGGGAAGGGATAAGGGTCCTATAGACTTCGTTCTAGCAGGAGACACACTCAGCCGTTAGGGAAGCTCATCCTAACCAAGAGTTGTCTATTAGGGAGGAAGACTGGCAATACTTGCAAACCTCCTCCCAACCAGAACAAAGTTAGGTGAAGTTATTTCGCCGGGCAACAGAGAAAACTCATTCTCCAGCCCGAGAAAAACAACACAGGACAGTCTGCTAGGCCACTAGAGGAAGGAATCATCCTTCCAACATGGACTAGGGAAGCAAAGCTTCCTGTGTCCACCCCTAACCTAGCAAAGGAGACTCTTTCTCTATGCTAGGAAGAAGCATACCACAGACTAGAAACTCTGATGTTTTGCCCTAACCCAAAAAACCAGTCACTATGGTTATCAGGTCAGGACAGACATATCCTAGAATAGTTATACCTGAATTATTATACAGATAGAACCACTAGGATTAAGCCGAAGGCTTACAGCGGGAGAGAGGGATTGAACATAGCCTCCGGAGGAGAAAAAGAACAATCGGGGATGTGCGAAAGTATACTACACTAGGAAAGATGAGAATCGATTACCTAAATCACCGAAACTCTCTCGTATACAATCTTGGAAAAACATTCAACAATATCTTACATGTATAAAATATTTGCCTATAGCTTCAATAATATAACATTCGGAAAAACTTATATCATGCATGAAAGTACTAGTGCCAGACGTCTAGGCTACGAAGCCTCACGAAGGGCAATATCGGTACCTCGACCCGTGTCAAAATCACCGAGCTAAAACTGACGGTATAATATAAGCATTCCTAGCAGAGGTAAATAGCTAAATTATTAAAGCGTAACAAACCAGGAACGTCGCTCTAGCTAACTAAATGACCCATAAGAGCGAGCGATAGCATCCAGGATGCCTCCGGTAGGCAACAGATCTTGTTTACGTTAAAATCACTTTTGATTTAATTCAAAACGACAAGAGCTTATATTTATACATAATAAAGATAATACTCAACTTCCTAAAGGCAGAAGAGGCCAGAGAAGTCATCAAAATGTTGAAATAAATCCAAAATAACGAGAGAACACAGGGAAAACACCGAGTAGTTGAGCTACATGAAAAAGAAATAAAGAGGGCGCTACCGCCTTCATCAGATACACACTGGAAACG
>NC_090741.1:75459880-75469880 GCF_036898095.1 Palaemon carinicauda | reverse complement strand
GCAAATTGATTCTAATGATCGTGACTTACAAGGCCTATGTTAACCGAGAGCAATAAAAAAAACATATAATATACAGACCTAGATATGAAAACCATTCTGCTCTCTCTCTCTCTCTCTCTCTCTCTCTCTCTCTCTCTCTCTCTCTCTCTCTCTCTCTCTCTCTCTCTCAGCTATTTTAATTTTAGTAAAAATTCTGATTCATAAATTCTCCATCTTTTGCACTGAAAATAAGGTATAACAAAGACAATAAAATAAATGTTGTTATTGGCAGAACAGACAACGTTTCCAATAGCACATCAGAAAATGGAAGGTTTCATCGTTTGTAGATAAGAAATATTTAAAATACCACAATATCAAACATTCCCGGATCTGAAGGAAAGAAGGAGGGAAATATATTAAGAAAAAGCAAGATATCATTGAAGATACAAAAAAAAAGAGAGTTGCTTTAATATGTTTACGCACTTTATTAAGGTTGTGTTCGCGATTCTTTATCATGAGCTACGAAGTACTATACATAAGAATTGATGAACACTTGGAATTTATAATACAGGGATCGAAGTGGTATTAATAACGGTAATTGTTTTAGTAGTAATTAGTACCGGTTTAACCGGTTCAGATGACTCACCATTTCCGAGACTCCCCCAGTCTTTTAAGATTAGTTTCAGACGACTCCCTGCTAGTTTCAAACGACTCTTCAGTCAAATAGACCCAGTTTGAAAATACTCACCCGTCGAATATGCCTTAAATTGATTACAGTGATGTTCTCCAAAAACATGTGGGAAGTGATTTTTTTTCTTTTTTAAATACACATCTTGAACATTGGGGAAACGACAATGGGCTAAAATTAGATTTCAGGAGAAAGCATCGGTCTTTCATCATCCAAGACAACTGCAACAACTCTGGTGGACACCTGAAATTTAAAAAGAAGTCACATTGATCCCGAAAAAAAAATGAGAAAAAATTAGTAAACCACTTTAGTTAACGACATTGAAGGAGACGGACACTGTTTTTTTCCGCTCATTGTCATGCTATCACCGGAGTACCAACAAGCCGTCATCAGGAGCTTAATTTGCGACCTTGCTACTAGCATTACCGAAAATACCACCTTTGTTTCAATCGGGGACTACAGCGGAGATATTAGCGGCAGTCAACTTATACATTGTGCATGCATAAACCAAAAGACGGTATAGTTAATGGATGATTGATTGATTGATTTAAAGTTTTCAGGCATCCTGACATCTAAGGTCATTGACGCCGGTATAGTTAACGAAATTGTGTATCTTGAGTACTAATCAGTTTCATTCCAATGCCGGTGTTCCCATAAAATTTAAATTTTTTAGTGGAAATTGAAAAATGTAATTACTCTTATATTATCTCTATTTTGAGCATTAAAAAAATGGGAGTCCTTTCACGCTAATGGGGAGAGCTATGAAACTAGTTTCAATTGACTGGGGAGTGCACTCAAACTAATTTCAAGTCACTCCAGAGTCACATTTACGGGGAGTCATCTCAAACGTCTACGCCGGAACAAAAGAATCAAGCGTTTATTATTATTATTATTATTATTATTATTATTATTATTATTATTATTATTATTATTATTATTATTATTAAATAAGGTACACGACTTCTTGAAAAAGCAGGATACTATAAACCCATGGGCTTATAAAAATAACTGCTAAAAATTACAAACCACATAAAGGCAGTAGATCGGAAATATGATTTTTCTTTTTTTAATAAAGGTATCGATAGTTAACAGCAATAGTCGAATCAGCGGATATGAGTGTTTCACTGTTTACTAGAAGTCTAATTGAAGCCGGACCATCAATTTTTTGTTAAAGTCATTTGTATTGAAAAACTGGAGTTAAAAGTTGATGGATTATCCTACGAATAACTCAAGAATCGTTCCATATGCCATTAAATATTTCTTTTCAAGGGGCATCCTAAATGAACACGAAGGCATGAAAGATTCAAATGAGGGAGTATTTCCACAAGTAAATTTGGCTATCTGGCATAATCAGTAAACTCTAACAACCTTAATAACCATTCAAAGTTCAATTGAGGCGAGAGGTGAGATAGCAAAGTGATTCTAATGATCGTGACTTACAAGGCCTATGTTAACCGAGAGCAATAAAAATAACATATATACAGAACTATATATAAAAACCATTCTTCTCTCTCTCTCTCTCTCTCTCTCTCTCTCTCTCTCTCTCTCTCTCTCTCTCTCTCTCTCTCTCTCTCTCTCTCTCTCTAAAAGTTATTTTTATATTAGTAAATATTCTGATTCATAAATTCTCCATCTTTTGCACTGAAAATAAGGTATAACAAAGACAACGCAGGAAGGTCGAAAATCATAGCCACTTACATACTAAAACATACCCTAAATGTCCGATATGTATTCACAATCTTCCTTGTTATCGGCTAGGAAATCTCAATACATTTGGTCAACGTTCTTCAAGAATTTGGCAGAAATTTCAAAAAGTTTGGCAAATGCTTTATCATAACCGGTAGAGATACAGCTAGCGTTTATGGGAAGTTTTAATAAGCTTGGAAGAAATTCAAGAACTCTTCAGCAAACTTCTTATCACGTTTGATACTCGTTACCTTCGCCAACTTCAGAGCGGAAAGGGTTATGTTATGATAGCCATCTACTGTATGTTTGTTTGTGTGTGTTTGTGATTTGCATAACTCAAACACTATTTGACCTAATCTCAAGAAATTTGGCTGGATGACTGGACATGTGCCAAGGACAACCTGATTAAATTGTGGGACTGATTGGGTCTAATGTCAAGGCCAAGGTCATGAAAAGGTAATAAAACGAATCACAAAGCTCAAAATCCATGAGACCAAATCTCTAGAAATGGGGGGGGGGGTGATGATTAGCCATGATCCAAGGACAATTTCCTGATATTTTGGGTGTTATTGGGTCAAATCTCAAGGCCAAGGTCATGGAAAGGTAAAAAAGAATCACAAAACTCAAAACTATATGAAGGAATCTCATGAAATTTGTGGGGATGATTGGCCATGATCCAAAGACAACTTGATGAGATTTTGGGAGTAATTGGATTAAAGGTCAAGATCAAGGTGACAAAAAAGTAAATAAATTTCTTTTTGCTATATCAGGGTAAATTTATCCGATTTTCAAAAACTAGTACCAAAATGAGCATACTTCAATTACCTATCTTGCGATATAAGTGTTTTGGGATGAAACAACCACATCATCATCAGTTTTCTTCTCTGTTTGTAGATCTGTCTGTGCATATCACAAAAACCATCTAACCGAATCTCATAAAAATCTATGAGATGATTGGCCATAATCCAAAGACAATTTGATTATATTTTTGGAGTGATTGGGTCAAAGGTCAAGGTCAAAGTCATAAAAAGGGCAAAAATGACTTATTGCCACAGCGTGTCCAATTCTTATCTGATTTGTATGAAACAAGTGTCAAAATGTGCATAGTTGATAACCTATCTTTTGATATATGTGTTTTGAGATCAAATATCCACATCATCATCAGTATTTTGGTGACAAAAGTGGTGGTGGCAAAGGAATGTGCTCTACCGAGGGCCTGTTCAAGTTATATAAGAGCTTGTCAAATACTTTTTAAGAGTGACAATACATTTCAATACAGCGCTTACCATTAGTTCCATACGTGCCCATGTTATAACTGTATCAGCATAGATTATCTTTTTATATGTACACATATATACATGCACCGTGTGTATATATGTATATATATATATATATATATATATATATATATATATATATATATATATATATATATATATATATATAAATATATATAGCGTATATATAATGTTAGGCAGTATATCTTAGCGAGAACTTTAGGTGGGGAGGATTTGCCCCCCCTAAATCTAGATGAAGTCGCTGGCAGCAGGGTGACGAATTGAGTTTGAGGGGATAGACAAGATGTCTTTTCGGCTTATACTCTCGATGCCTGGCGGACAATCTTACTGAAGTTAGTATGGAACGGCCGAGGTCTCTTTCCTTAGTTAGATAGGCACTGGGCATGACAAGGAACAGGCTATCGTTTGATAAATCTAGCCAATGAATCCTCTGTGGATTTAGTCAGTCTATGGAAAGATAAAATGATAGAATGGCCACCAATCCCGTACATGGCGGGTTGCTAAGAATATCTTAGTTTATAAATAATGAAGAAAAATTGAAAATAGGCAATTAGATTGTGAGAAATATAAAACAGATTAGGAAGTTACAGCAGGTGTAGAATAAATTAATGAAATATAGTTTGGATGTATTGGCCCTAAGTGAAACACATTGTAAGGGAATTGGTAAGGAAATCTTAGTCAAAGGC
Organism: Palaemon carinicauda; assembly: GCF_036898095.1. Lineage (NCBI taxonomy): Eukaryota > Metazoa > Arthropoda > Malacostraca > Decapoda > Palaemonidae > Palaemon > Palaemon carinicauda. Next base: position 75,465,543 of record NC_090741.1, on the reverse strand, counting down.
AATGTCTATTCAGGAAAAACAGATGGAGTTGGAAGAGAAGGGGTAGGATTGATGATGACACCAAGAGCAGAAAAGGCATTAACAGAATGGATTGCTTTAAATAGGAGATTGTTACTTGCAAAGTTTAAATCAAAGCAGTGAAATATGAGTGTTATAGTTTTTTATACACCCACTTTGCTCTTCCTTTACGGTAGATATAAACATTAAAAGTACAAACAGGTACAGCATATACCTATTCCATCCCTTTAACCAAATTGCATCTGCTACTACTTTGCTCTTCCTTTACGATACAGATAAACCTTAAACAAACCTTGTCAGATATAATCGGTACACATATTTTGCTGTTATCAGTAAGCAAGATTTATTTTGACATCTCTCCCAGCAAAGAACATGATAAATATATGCTTGTTATCAACGACGAGAATTTCCTCCACACCCCATTCCATCCAAACATCCGATAACGTAACCTTTCATAAACTTCTAAATAAAAGATCTACTTAAGCCAAGTACAAAAAGGATACAATCTTGCTGACTCCGGCAATTTGACCCCAAGAACATAGAGCTAGAATCTGAAAGATATCACTGTAGGTGACCTGTATTATTGTGATGCCATCAATATGTATGTATGTATGTATATATATATATATATATATATATATATATATATATATATATATATATTTATATATATATACTCATATATATAGATATATATATATATATATATATATATATATATATATATATATATATATATATATATATATATATATATATATATAGATATAGATATAAATATATATATATATATATATATATATATATATATATATATATATATATATAAATATATATATACACACACACATATATATATATATATATATATATATATATATATATATATATATATATATGTGTGTGTGTGTGTGTGTGTGTGTGTGTTACAGTCAATCTCTAAATCCAGACAATTTGTAAAGTGACTGATTATTTCATATAATATGTGAACTGCCTAGTTCACTCAGTCATTTTATAAATCAACTGAAAATCGCAGACAATTTACAAAGCGACTGAAATTTTGATAGATTTTCTTGGCATAATGACTGAAATGATCCTGCTATGGATCACAACTCTCCGACCCCGCCTGGCCGAGGAACGTGTGTGTGTGTTCTAAAGTGCCACATTTTTATTATTATATCATTTTTTATTCTTACAATTTAAACTAGAGTGGCACCGTAATGAACAGACAGAAAAACAAACCTGATTCTTGGGTAAAACATTATATTCTAAAACCTGAGGAACGAGATAATTACAAAATTAAAACTTAATTCTAAAATGCGACATTTTTATTATTATATCATTTTTCATTCTTACAATTTAAACTAGAGTGGCACCGACTATTGCACTTGTGACCTTCTTTGTAACATTTACAGAGATTTGTTTGACACTGTTTCTTGCCTGCAGTGCAGCTGCACTTAGCATAACCTTGACCACCAAACCTAGATGATTGCTGTACTGCCTGACGAAGTCCTATTTACTTGTCTGCACTTACTTCATTAATACTATAAAGTTGATGGCTGCAGTTATCAAATTGGCTCCTACTATAGCGCCCTTTGAGTATCCCATCTCTCACGCCTATTCGATACATGTCATTTTTGTTACGATCTAGAATAACACTGATAACATTTTGTGGATCACCTTTCCCTCGATCAACTAACGGGATGGGAATTGTCACGTTATCTCCCGGCTCACCTGGGACGTGTTCTAAACGACTACGTTTGACCATGCGCTCAGCTTGAGCTAACTGACTAGCTGATGCTCTGGACTGTTGAAGTGCTATGTCTTATTGGAGCTGATGAAGTCTTCCTCGAGGATTCTGGCCACAGGTTGGACTGACTAGATAGGCAGAGCCCTCTGCTGAGCCATCTGAATAAAGGAAAACAAAGAACAAATACAGTTACTTTTCTTTCCTTAATAACAAAAGAACATTTAACTAATGGAGATAGACTTGCCATGTGGTTTGGAATTTAACCAAATTAGTTTAATATTTACATTTTATAACAAAAGATTTTTTTTTATAGAGCAGAGCTCTCTGATGAACCATCTGAATAAACAAAAACAAGGATTGAATGCAGTTACTTTTCTTTCCTTAATTACAAAATAAAAAGAAATAATCAATGGTTATAGACTTGTCATGTAGTTTGAAATTTAATCAAATTAATTTTCAGTTACATTTTATAACAGTATTTTTTTCCATCTCTACCTGGCTGAGCGAAGTCCTCTGGCGAGTCATTTGGAGGAGCTGAGCTCTCTGATGAACCATCTGAATAAACGAAAACAAAGAATTAATGCAATTACTTTTCTTTCATTAATTATTTATTTATTTATTTATTTATTTACTTTTTGCATCTCTACCTGGCTGAGCGAAATCCTCTGGCGAGTCATTTGGAGGAGCAGAACATTCAGGTGAATCGTCTGGAGGGTTCGTGAACTCGGGTGATTCGTCTGGCCGAGTAGAGTCAGAGGAGAAACTGTGTTTATGCGTGTGTATCATTACTTTCTGTTCACTCTAATAGTTTTAGACTATGCTTTTGAAAATATGCTGTATATGAATCTTTTTTGTAACCTGTCATTCATGCCTGCAACATATTACACGCTCCTGCAACACGCTGATCCTTTGTGCAACATGTTTAGGGGTGAGTGCATGCTTCCAAAAGCCGGAAGTGTAATTACAGGCACCAGTACATGACTTCCCGTTATTAATGTTATTGTCTAGGATGCAAGTTACACAGACATTTGGGGCAAGAAGGGCATACTACACGCACACGCGCGCACACACACACACACACACACACACACCGATGGTACAATATTGGAATATTGACTTGCAATTCCATGTACTTATTTCAAGGAAATCAAATCACTCTTTAAAGATTATATAACGAATATTATAATAGATTAGCAGTATAAAAACTTTTGCAGTGTTTTCTAAAAAGAAAACAATAAATGGCTAATTTCTATAGTATTAACGTTTTAAGTCCGCTCATAAATAGAAGAGGCAAGGAGCAATGTCCTAGAGATTGGTGTTGATGATTTAGCAGGTACACCTATAGAATCCCTCCTTAGCTCACAAGGACTATGTTGTAGACATTACAAGAAACTACCGGGCTTGAGCGGGACACGAACCCCTGTTCAGCAAATTGCTAGGCAAGAACGTTTCCAATAGCCCACCACAAGCGTATGTTATTTTTACAATATATATAAAAAGAAATTCAATTTATATTTTCAATCGATTAATTCAACATAAATTAGGAAAAACTGTACAAAATGCAAATTTAAATTATCTTCCTTCCCCTGTTTCTTCTGCAATCTCTATGGACCCACTCAGTAACTTCATGTCCATCTACTGTCTGTCATTCTTATTACATATCCTGCCCATGACCATTTCTTTTTCTTATATGTGATTAGAATATCCTCTACATTAGTTTGCTCTCGTATCCATGTTCCACATTTTCTCTCCTTTAGTGATATTCCCATCATCATTCTTTCAATAGCCCTTTGAGCTGTAGCTATATAACTTACTTACACATACACACACACACACACACACACACACACATATATATATATATATATATATATATATATATATATATATATATATATATATATATATAAATTGATACATAGATAAACATATAGATAGCTATAAAAACCTTACCATATTGAAAGATAAAGTTCAACAGACAAATTTCCAGTTCGCAACAAGTCTCCAGCGAAAAGGTATCCAGCCTATGACCTTTTCCGGACCCCAATTAGCACAGGTACCCATTCACTGGGGAGTTAACTGACGTGAGACAACTGAGGCACAAAACTTGATTTTCACACGGAGTATTTGCTAAGTTCGGAGGAAATAAACAAATACTGGTCATTTTCAATATATAAATCAAGCCAGTCTTCGGCAGGATCGGGATTCATACCAATAAATTAGAAATCTATCTAAATCATTGTTAATATTACATGTTCTTGATTTTGTTTGTAGTCATGATTCCCTGTATCCACATCTATTTTGATGCATATATTCACTAGTTTCATTTTCTACTATTTCTTTACTTTTATGAAATAGTTTCATTCTTTCCCAATTGTTATCTTTTATTACTTTTATGAAGTTCAACAATAATGTGTGTGCACATCAAAAAATGTACCTATAATTTCTCTGACAATAGCAAGGTTAATAGCTAAATTTACTGAATCAATTCTTTTTACATAAACAATCAGAATATATATAAGCATATATTTATACGTCTAGAAGAAGAATTTCCATTTTCTCCCTATAAGTACCAGAATTTTCTATATATAAAATACAAGTAACTTACAGCACGGTACTATTGCAAATGAAATAGGATTAAAGAATAGAGCTTGTATATCTGAACGATTTAATCATGATTCTCTCTCTCTCTCTCTCTCTCTCTCTCTCTCTCTCTCTCTCTCTCTCTCTCTCTCTCTCTCTCTCTCTCTCTCTCTCATATGCAATAGAGTGAAAAGTACAATGCAACAAATATATCCATCACTTTAAATATCAGGATATATCAGGACATTTTTATCCATGACTGAAAAGAGAAAAATAATTTATGTTCAAGTCAAATTCATTTAAATGCAAGAGACAATAATTGAAACAGTCCTGATAAAAACACTCAAAAATTTTATAATGAAAGAAATATCTAAACACCTTCGAGTATTATAAAAACCAGTGCGATGAACAATTTCTAACCGGAACTTACAATGTAATTGTGAAAAATATATCAAGTTTACATTATTGAAATGATTTCAATGAATATCTGAATTAATTTCAATATGATCTCCCAACCCATCTTAAGAGGTAGCCTGCCACAGATCCATTCGAAGAATCTCGGGAGTACAAAATATGAAAAGATTACATATCACAAACAAACGCCAAGGAAACTGACATTAATGGGAATTTAGTCCATCCCTATAGTGGAGCTATCGGAGGTTTTTAATGATCATCCGACACTTGCTAAGCTCTTCAGAGTCATAGACAGCTAATTGGACAAACACGGACAGACAGGAAACTATATCCAAAACTGGAACGCAGTAAAACGTGATGAGTAAAGCATGTAAGTTAACAGTGTGAAGAAGATTCCCATCAACTGCTGTAATACACATCAAATTACGAAAGACTCATACATACACTTAATCTAATTAGATCATAAGCCATTAGGTCGTCAAATCAGCAATCGGCTGACACTTCAAAACCTTTTGGCAAAGTAGGTGAAGGGCTTTTGGCTTCTCAAAAAAAGCGACCCTTTACTTCTAATTTTATTCATTGATTTTTTAAAAGAATAGGAAAATTATCACAATTATGACCATTGAATTAATCCCATTAAGGAGATGTAGTAACCCGCTCCCCTTATTCTCCAAACCCGCATAAAATTTAGTATCTGAAACGAATCATTGGAATTTATCAAACTGTGCCTCTCTTCCAAGTTTGTCTTCTACGTTGTTCGAAACTCCCTCTCTCTCTTTTTGACATTAATTTAGTATATATTCCTCTGTGGTTGATCTCGATCTCATTATTCATCTATCTTGATAGATATATATTTAAAATGAAATACACCCAAAAGCACAAATACACATACATAATA
>NC_090741.1:75429880-75454880 GCF_036898095.1 Palaemon carinicauda | reverse complement strand
TAGGCAATAAAATCATATGAAATTTAGATAAAACTGATCATCTCAATTTAAAAATACAAAAGCTAGAAATGTACAAAACAAACTTTGTGTAGCTCAATCTTTCTCAAACACACATACATATATCTATCTACCTATCTAATTTAATATATATATATATATATATATATATATATATATATATATATATATATATATACAGTATATATATATATATGTGTGTGTGTGTGTGTGTGTGTGTGTATATATATATATATATATATATATATATATATATATATATATATATATATATATATATATATATATATATATATATATATATACATATATATATAAATATATATACATATATATATATATATATATATATATATATATATATATATATATATATATATATATACATATATATATATACATATATATAATGTGTATATACACGTGTATACTTCTTTGTATCTTTTTCAAAGTAAAGTCAACTAAACTGCACCCTCTCTCACCTCTCTCTCTCTCTCTCTCTCTCTCTCTCTCTCTCTCTCTCTCTCTCTCTCTCTCTCTCTCTCTCTCTCTCTCTCTCTCTGTGACAAACCCGAGAGAATAAGAGGTTCTCTCCAGCCATTGGTCTTGCCCTACGCAGTTATACACGATTTTTTTCTTTTTGGAAAGTGAATTATAAACAAAACGAAAAAAAACGAGATTTTTTCACTTGGAAATATCATTTCGTGTGTCAAAATGTAAGCGAAATATAAATCTACGTCTTAAGTAAATGCCCAAAATTATTTATTAAAAACTTTAAAATGTTACAGGTATCCTGAGAGAGAGAGAGAGAGAGAGAGAGAGAGAGAGAGAGAGAGAGAGAGAGAGAGAGAGAGAATAGCTATATTCACTTTTGCAATAAAATTTTTCACAAGTCAACGTCTACCGAAAGGAATAAAATTGTGCAAGACAAATATTCAAGGATTTATTGCATCGAAGCAAACACACATTTCACATACACACAAGACGCAGAGAGTCAGGATTTTTATATAGGGTGTCATCAATTATAATCTAAATAAATAAATAAATTATAGAATAATGTGCGTTACATATTTTCATAATCGATCAAACGCTTCAAAAATATTTCGTTAAAGGTTCAAAGATTGTCATAAGTGAAAAGAAAATGGATCAGGAGTAGCAAAAGGTGGTTTGGTCATGTACAAAGAACATATGACGGTAAGCTAACCAAAAGTGTATAGTTAGCAACTGTAACTAAATAAATGTGGGAAAACTGGCTGTTGAGGAAGTCTCTCAATATCCAGGATGCGTGCAAATTCATGTAAGAACTTCATAAGGAAAGTAAAGGATTCGACGCAATGCTGATGAGCATTTTGTATGAGGGTTTTAATTTCCTATTGTTATGGGGGCAATGTTGCATTGGACGATTTATCCATCATTCGATAGGTAAAAGTATTCATAAAGCAATGAGCGTTGTGATGTTTTATCTGTGTGGAAAACAACCCAACCTTGCTGTGTGTGTATATATATATATTTATATATTAGTCCGTGAGCCAGCACCCTGATTTTGACCAATCGGTACCATCTGGGGGCACCAAACATTTTTGGTATTTTCTGATAGCTATATGTATCTGGAACACAATGCAGCATGATGGACATGTGCGACTCACAGCTTAAGGTCAATAGAGCCGTTGATTTGTGGGTGGGGTCTAAACATATAAACCTCATATTTCCGACCGCAATATCAGACAACTTTATTCTTGTGCAACAAAATACTCATGGGAATTTATTTAGATCCACAAACCTGAAAGCATTTTGTGTAAATTGCATCTTATAAGTTGTTACATATGCATTGGAACCTTTTTAGATTGTCCATTACCGTATCTGATAACAAAAATGACAATAACACATTATATGAAAATTAAAATAAAGTGGAAGCATCACACATAATCAACATTAAATTTTCCAGATACCTCTATAAGCCTATACAACAATGCTACCATTTATGCAAAATCAGTCCATACCCAGCAGTGTATGACTACATTGTATTATACATAAAAGGAAACCTTAAATGTTTATTGGGTTTCAAGTCGCTGTCACTATCTGATCCACCTTCTTGCATATCACCAACATCGTCATCCTTCATGTTTTCGCAATCCTGCAGGATACAGGCCTGAGTACAGGGCAGTCCATTCACAATAAACTGGCAGGATGGCAGCTTGCCTGACTTCCTGCATTTGCAGGAGAGGAACTCCAGGACTACATTCGGAGCTGGTGCTCCTGTCATCCAATTTATCTGCAGTTCTCCATCGTCACCCAACGACCAGCCTTTGCACTCCAGTGGGCTTGGCACTTTTGGGTCTGCCTTCAGTTCACAATACCAGATGCCAGCCTGATAGTTGCCCCTCGCGGCATGTAGATAGAGACACTCCTTACAGGGGGTCAGCTGTGCAGACTCTACAGATCTATGAAGGAGGACCAGAATGATGCTAGTTGGCCACGGGTGCTGTGTATCTCATCTAGGCACTGCAAGAAATGGGTGACAATGACCGACACAGATGCATTTTCCAATACAAATTCCAGACTGTCTTGGCATACCTCATCATGCAAAGTTTGACAGCTTTGATTGTCTCTCTCATATGTCTGACGTCTGCAACGTGGTATTCTTCAAGCCAGGCATAGAATCCTGTACAAGCCAGTCTCAATAGTGCCTCATATACGAGTTTGCAGAAACGGACACGTCGATTGTAGTGCCGTCCTTCAAGCACAGAGATGATCGAACCGTCAGCTATTATACCTGATTCCACAGCGAGATCTCTTAAGCCAGCAAATGCGAACCTCTTCCCAATGATCGACAGAAGATTGCATAAGGTATGGAATGCCCCCATGCGGATCACAACCTTTTTGAACAGTTCACTGTTCTTCCATTTGATTTCCATTGCTTTTGCATATAGAGCTTGATCGAAAACACAGACGATCTCCTCCAAGTGTAGTTCCGCCTTTATCTTCATGATCTGAAGTATCACTTGGTGAACAGTTGACAGTTGTGTGGCTGGGGCGTTGATCGTCGGGAGATAGCCTACAGTGTCTCTTTGGATACTTTTGTCGTCACTTGCCTTCACATTGAAACTTGTCCAAGAGCTTACTGACTGATCATTAGTGTCTGAGAGACGAGTAAGAGACCATATTAAGTTTCTTTGCATCGCAAAATCCTGCACGTTTTGAAGATCCAGGTCCTGTGATTTCATGACTGGTGGACCTACCCTACTGCCAGCATTGTACTCTGGAATACCTAGTGGAATTGGAGTTACACTTCGCTTCTTCTTGGTCAAAAGCTGAGGCGCAGTTTCTGGGGGTTTTGCTGTGTGAACTTGTGGCTGTATGATGATCCCATTCACTCTATGTGATGTGCCCCAACCACTCAAAGTTTCTTCAAGCGTATCAATGTTGTCGAAAGCAAGTGAAGTAGGAATATGAGGATTAAAAGATGATGGGAGGACTATGCCTTGGTCTGCTTTTTTCCTTTGCTTCTGAAGACAGAGTGCAGTATCTGTCTCTTCCAGCTTCGAATAGGAAATTCCATGACCAAGGCGATTGAGCATCTTGATAAGTTCAACATTTCCTGTGAGTGATTTTACACCCCAAGGCAGCAATATGTGTTTGGCAGGAACGACATTCCCTCTGCTGACAGCATAAATACAATACTGGCCTATCGAATGGACAACACGTTCCATTTTCATAGTTAATTATTTTGTCTCACCATGAAGCAGAATCTTTAGGATCATCTCTAGAGATTTTGGTAGTTCGGTATAATCAGAATTCAGTTCAGCAGGATATGGAGGCCAAGGCTTTGGTTGGATCTTCTTAATCTGCCCTGTACAGTGGTTTGCAGAAAGTCTGATAATGTTGTCAATATTTTCGGAGTATTTTATTTCAAACATTTGTTCTTCAGCGTTCACCATGACTACCACTACTTGGTCTAAGGGAAGATTATCTGGATATATCAGAAGTTTTCCTTTCTCATCCTGGACGAAATTAAGCGACTCCTTGAATTCACATTCTAGTTTCCGACGGTGTTTCATAGTATGAGGTTTTACATCATTGATGCCATATGTCTGTATGTATCGGACTAACTTTATAGTAAGCTCTGTCATTCTTAGGACTGTTGATTTTGGTAATAATGTTTCTCTCACATGCTGGAATAGTAGACCGTAAGACTGCTGTTCTGCTGCTTGATAAGCTTCATCATCTTTGTCAGAAGCCACTGGTGTTTTCTCTTTCTCTCCCTGTGTACTTACGATAACATGATTTATGGTAATGGGCTTCGGCAGCAACCAAATCTCTGGCTGTGATTGCCAGTATTCTATGATACAGTTTGTTCTGAGCCACTCTCCGAATTGTTTCATCTAACCTGAGTTCCCTGGATTGGAATAGTGTCTCTCTGGTATTTGAATCAGGCATATATTTACTTTCTTTCTCACAGAAGATGCAGATATGGCCTAGGACACGAGATGTAGTTGCTGGACAACGGCAGGATCTCCTTTCGTTTGAACATTGTGGCTCAGTCGGGTTCTTTGTTCAACTGCTGAAGTGTTTTCTTGTGTGTGAACTTAGCCCTACAGTCTCTATGGTAGAACAGTTTTTCACCATACTCATGTTTTTCGAGAGTTAAGATAGGATCAAAATTCCTTATTCTGGCTGCGTCGACTAACATACAAATAGACTGGTCATCTCTGGCCTTTGTCAAATATGTTTCAGAAGTTTGTTTGGAACAAATAATGCAAGTCCTCTCTATTGATGATAGCACTTTCTGTCTTTTTGCTGGTGATTCCATTGAGCATCTTCTTACAGTCACAGTATTATCAGAAAAAAATATAAATAGTTGTAGAAGAACGTTCTGTGAGGTAGTATAGTCGTTTCGAAGAAACAAATGCTTTTCAAAGACTACATATGAACTGTACATATAAACATGTAATTAATGAATTATCAATTAAATGTATTTCATCCATTCATGTAAGAATATCAAACGCAAATAACAAATTTTCTAATGAAATTGTCTTTTTATTCAGCACTCACAAGCAGTTGTGTGTTGGAACATTTAGTGATAAAATCGTATTTTTTTTCGTTTTTTTACATAAAAACTTATAACTGTCATAAAAATCTTAAGCTGTGAGATTGAAAAGTCCATCATGTATTTTTGTTAATGGGATGGGTTGGCAATCAATAAAAAATAAGTTTCGTTTGGTGCCCCCAGATGGTACCGACTTCTCATCTGGCTCATGGACTATATATATATATATATATATATATATATATATATATATATATATATATATATATATATATATATATATATTATATATATATATATGTATAAATATATATACACGCATATATATATATATATATATATATATATATATATATATGTATATATATATAAATATTGTATATATATATATATATATATATATATATATATATATATATATATATATATATATATATACATATATATATTAATCATGTGTGTTTATGCTTGTGTATCATTACTTTCTGTTCACTCTAATATTTTTAGACTATGATTTTGAATATGTGCTGTATATGAATCTTTTTTGTAGTCTGTCATTCGTGCCTGCAACAAATTACACGCTCCTGCAACACGCTGATCCTCTGTGCAACATGTTTAGGGGTGAGTGTATGATTCCAAAAGCCGGAAGTGTAATTACAGGCACCAGTACAAGACTTCCCGTTATTAATGTTATTGTCTGGGATGCAAGTTACACAGACATTGGGGGCAAGAAGGGAATACTACACACACCTGATGGTACAATATTGGGATATTGACTTATAATTCTATGTAATTGTTTCAAGGAAAACAAATCAATCTTTAAAGATTATATAACGAATATTATTATTATTATTATTATTATTATTATTATTATTACTGGCTAAGCTACTACCCTAGTTGGGAATCAGGTTGCTATAAGCCCAAAGGCTCCAACAGGGAAAATAGCTCCGTGAGGAAAGGAAACAAGGACAAATTAAATATTTTAAGAACAGTAACATCTAAATAAATATTTTAAGGTAAACTATATAAAATTTAGACAAAACAAGAGAAAGAGATATTAGATAGAAAAGTGAGCCCGAGTGTACCCTCAAGCAAGAGAACTCTAATCCAAGACGGTGGAAGACCATGTTACAGAGGCTGTAGCACTACCCATGACTAGAGAACAATGGTTTGATTTTGGAGTGTCCTTCTCCTAGAAGAGCTGCTTACCATAGCTAAAGAGTCTCTTCTACCCTTACCAAAAGAAAAGTAGCCACTGAACAAAAACAGTGCAGTAGTTAACCCCTTGAGTGAAGAAGAATTGTTTGGTCATCTCAGGTTAACTGTATAAAATAATTGCAGCAGTTTGTAAAAAGAAAAATTTGGCTAATTTCTATAGTATTATTCTTTTAAGTACGCTCATGAATGGAAGAGGCAAGGAACAATGTCCTAGAAATTGCTGTTGAGGATTCAGCAGGTACACCTATGGACTCCCTCCTTAGCTCACACGAGGATTGTTACGTTGCAGACATTACAAGAGACTATCGGGCTTGAGCGGCACTTGAACCCCAGTCCAGCAGATTGCAAGGCAGGAACGTTCCCAGTAAGCCACCACAAGCGTATGTTATTTCTACAATATAAATAGAAAGAAATTCAATTTATATTTTCAATCAATTAATTCAACATAAATTCTGAAAAAAAAAAAAACTCTACAAAATGTAAATTTAAATAAAAAAACTTCTTCTCGGTGAAACACTAAGTAAGTTACAGGGTTTTTATTTTATTTAGATAATGAATACTGTTGGATGACTCCCAGGCAATTTCGAGATCAGGAGTTTCTCTGAATCCCTGACAGAACGTTTGAGGGAATTAGACTATTCCCGGAATTGTGCTGCGTTTATCGACCCTCCGTTACAGAAGATGGAGCAACTGCTTCAATGTGGCAGCCGTCTTAGTACTCGCAAAGACTTTAAAGCCTTTCGAGGCTCATATGGGGAAGTTCTCTTAGGCTATCGTCATAGAACCAAATGATCTTACTACGGTCCATGCTAATCCTCTACAACCATTCCAAATGTATATTTCAGTTTCAGTTTGATATACAATTAAGAGTCAGTGTTACCAAACATTTTGTAAGACTTTTTTTTTTTTAACTACAACATCTACTACAAATCCAACTGGGAAGCAATGCTAAGAATATATGAAATAAACGTAAATAAATCAACAGAGGAAACAAAAGTTTAAACCCTGGATAGGTACGGTGGGTCGTTTGCGACCCCGAGCGTCAAAAAAAAACAGGTTTTTCTCACGTGACTCACCCCTGTGACTGAATTTGTGGGTGATCGACCTGCAGGAGGTGTCTCCCCTACATGCTCTAGTAGTGTCCAGATGTGCATTGCTGTAGCTGTACTCCTTCCCCGATTTCTGAGACGCGTCGGGGTCGTTCGCGTCCGAGTTTACCCTTCTGAGGTAGTTTGCATAATTATCAAAGTTATTACGTATTATGAAATTGTCGTAGAATGGTGCAACTTGTATAGGTTATCAGTTGTGGAAAGTCTTGGTGGATTGTTTGGCTACCATGTGCATGTTTTTTTTTTTAGTTAAAATGTTGTTCATCACCACGAGGACCATTTTACCGCGAGTGCCCCTTTTTCATTTTTTTTTCATTTTTTTGCCAAGTCATTTTTCCGTAAGATATTGCCAAATAGTGTCGTAAAACTTTTGCTTGTTTAGTGTTGGAAAGTGTGTCTAGAGTATCTGGCTACCCATGCATGACTTTGTTTTTGTCAGATACGACGTAGTTATTGGTATATTGGGTATTTAACTGCGGTTACCAATTTCTGTTTTTTTTTCAATATTTGTAAAAATTACTACGTAGTAAGGAATTGCCGTATATTATTCATTTTTTTTTCATGTTTATGTGTTAGAAAGTGTGCCATGATGGTTGGGCTAACACGTGCATGTCTTTTTTTTTATCTGAGATGTCGTATATTAGAATGTCGGGCATTTTACCGCGAGTGTCCCTTTTTAATTTTTTTAAATTTTTTTGCCAAGTCATTTTTCCGTAAGATATTGCGAAATAGTGTCGTAAAACTTTTGCTTTTTTAATGTTGGAAAGTGTGTCTAGATGATCTGGCTACCCATGCGTGATTTTGTTTTTGTCAGATACGACGTAGTTATTGGTATATTGGGTAATTAACTGCGGTTGCCAATTTCTGTTTTTTTTTCAATATTTGTAAAAATTTACTACGTAGTAAGGAATTGCCGTATATTATTGATTTTTTTTTTCATGTTTATGTGTTAGAAAGTGTGCCTTGATGGTTGGGCTAACACGTGCATGTCTTTTTTTTTTATCTGAGATGCCGTATATTAGAATGTTGGGCATTTTTCCGCGAGTGCCCCTTTTTATTTGTTTTGCATTTTTTTGCTTAGTCATGTTACCGTAAGGAATTGGCAAGTAGTGTCGCAAAACTTATATTTTTATAGTGTTGGAAAGTGTTTCTAGATGATCTGGCTACCCATGCCTATTTTTTTTTTAGCCAGATATGGCGTATATATAAGTATGTGTTCGATTTTCCTGTGATTGCCATTTTTTCGTTTTTTCCCATTTCTTTCAAAATTACTACGTACTAAGGAACTATCACAGAGTAATATTTCATTTATATGTTTATTTGTCGGAAAATATGCCTTGATGGTTTGCCTAGCACGTGGCTGAAATTTTTTTTTTCTGAAATGCCGTATATTAGAATGGCCATTTTTCCACGAGTGCCCCTTTTTATTTGTTTTGCATTTTTTTGCTTAGTCATGTTACCGTAAGGAATTGGCAAGTAGTGTCGCAAAACTTATATTTTTATAGTGTTGGAAAGTGTTTCTAGATGATCTGGCTACCCATGCCTATCTTTTTTTTAGCCAGATATGGCGTATATATAGGTATGTGTTCGATTTTCCGGTGATTGCCATTTTTTCGTTTTTTCCCAATTCTTTCAAAATTACTACGTACTAAGGAACTATCACAGAGTAATGATTCCTCTAGATGTTTATTTGTCGGAAAATTTTGTTTACTTTTTTTTGATTGAATATCATCAAATTTTTTTAGCTAAAATATTGTTTTACATTTTTTTTTTTCGATTTTATTTCCCTTCAAAAAAAATTTTTTGGGTCAGAATTTTAATTTTATAGTCGTAAAATAATCGACAATTATCCAGCAACCCACCATACAATTTTTATGCATATCCAATAATAATTAGATTAGTAAATAACACCTTGAAATTGACATACCCTTCCTACATTTCAAGTGGCAGATTAGGGAGTCTGAGTCAGTGTGGTTGGCGGCCATTTTGTGGACATATCCGAAGCGTAAGCTGCCCTATCTATATATATTCTTGTTCCCTATAGAATTTGTGATATTTTGGTGTATTTTTACCTGCATAAATATCATATTATATATTAAATATATGTATTTTTTTACGAAATTTCCAAGTACTCAAAAAATTACCTTTAGATATGGCCCCTGATATAAATGTAATTTACAAAATAATGAAGATTTTTTTACATATTTCTATTTTAGGATAACATATGTTTATTCCCTAAAAAAATTAGCCACTTCCTATTTCATTTGGGTACCCAAAAAAATTCATGAAATTTGGACAATTTTTTTTGGCCAAAAAAAGTTACCCTTTTTTTCTCATTTCAGATCTTCACCTCCATGGGTCTGACTTCATCCAAAATACATCAAGATGTGTCCTAAACATTCAAGAATCAATTCCTAAAAGGATTTGTGTATATATGTATAAACTTTTTTTTATGAATTTTTATGTCAGGTCTTTTTTTTCTACTTAATTTTTTAAAATATTTATAATAAATAGTTTTTCTGCAGATGAGTAGTATTTATCTTTACAGTTGTTTTAAGCATTCATTGAAGTTTTTTTTGGCAAAAGAAAAAAGGAGGTTACTGCAAAAACTGATTTTTCAAGAATTTTTTTTGGCGTCGGGGTCGTTCGCGTCCGAGTATACCCTTAAAGGGGTGTCCGAGGACCGTACCTATCCAGGGTTAAGCAGTAATTGATATTATGATAACAATGACAACAACTGACACAGCTCCTTACAGTCTATCTCGAGTCAGTAAGATATCGGGAGTATTAATCACTGTTATATGAAAAATGCCTTTTCATGTTTTTTCACACTTTATCTATATGATTTCTAGCTTTTAACATTTTCTCGTATATTTCCTTCGCTTATCACAAATAAATCAGCTATGGATTTGCCCATCTGTCAGCTATTACTGTACAATTTCACACCACTAACACTTATTTCAATGAATTATTTCTTCTCCAGGAGGTTTAGTCAATAAAACTTGTTGATGCAAGGTGCTCGAAAAGTAGAATGGTAAAGTGTCTTGGGAATGCAGTTCCATTACGGAGGCAACGAACGCCTTGGAGAATATTGTTATTGATCTGTTTGCCTTTAAACAGATAAATGACAGTTTACTTGCAACAGCTGAGATATTGTTTAGCTTTTGTGCAGAGTGCTGGACCAACGTTACAAATTTTAGGTGTCATCCTCCCCCTCACATGTTCAGCCCGATAGATTCATAAACCCACATATCACTGGATCTCTCTTGGCAAATTAGCTAATTGTAGATGGGTTTAGCCTGAAGTGGCATTCTGCAAAGAAGTGTTGGACTATTTCTAGAATATTGCAAAGGAACAGGAATGTTAATGAATTCAAGAGCACATTTTATAATGCCGGTCATAGTTTATCCACAGGCTTTCCGCAGTGGCCTTATCACTTCACTGCTGGTCTCTCGAGGAGTAAAGATAACTTTCAAGCAACATTGAGTCCAGTCAGTTCCTGGATAGATTACCAAACATAACAGCCCGTGCCTAAGGCAAATAAGCAATTACTGATACTAAAAAAAAACCTGAGGCACGGTAGATATAGCTCTAGATTACAATATTATTATTATTATTATTATTATTATTATTATTATTATCAATAAGTAGCTAAGTTACAACCTTATATGGAAAACGAGGATGCTATAAGCCCACGGGCTCCAACAGTAAAAAATAGTAAAGTGATGAAAGGAAATAAAGAAATAAACAAACTAGAAGTGAAATAATGAACAATCAAAATTAAATATTCTAAGAACAGAAACAACTTTACAAGAAATCTTTCATATGTAAACTATAAATACGTAAAAGCACTAGAAAAGATAAATAAGATAGAATAGTGTGCCCGAGTGTATCCTCAAGCAAGAGAACTCTACCCAAAAGCAGTAAGAGACCATGGTACAGAGGTTATGGCCCTACCCAAGACTTTAGAACGATAGTTTGATTTTGGGGTTCCTCTCCTAGTATAGCTGATTGTCATAGGTAAATCTCTCTCTTCTACCCTTATTAAGAGTAAAGTAGCCACTGAACAATTACAGTGCAGTAGTTAACTCATTGTTTAAAGAAGAACAGATTGGTAGTCTGTGTTGTCAGGTGTATGAGAACAGAGGAAAATTTGGGAAGAATAGACAAGACTATTCGGTGTATGTATAAGGAAAGGGTAAACGAGCACTAACCAAAGAGAGGGATCCAATGTTGTACTGAATGGCCAGTCAAAGGACCCATTAACAAACTAGCGGTAGTATCTCAAATTGAGTACTTGCAATCACAAATTACCAACCAGTGATTTATAGATACTCAGATTTACTCAACATATACTACTAAAAACAGTGTTCCCACTTTAACAACGTGTCAAATATTGAAATATGCTTAGGGGCGCCTATAGGTCTACTTGCTGAGTCATCAGCAGCGATTGCCTGGCCCTTCATGGTCCTAGCTTTGGTAGAGTGAGGGCTTGGGCGCTGATTATATGTATATATGGTCAGTCTCTAGAGCATTATCCTACTAGGGCATTGTCACTATCCCTCGCTTCTGGCATTAGTGAGTGAAATTTAAACCGTTAAGATGTTAAAACTACTCACCGATTTTATTTAGGAACATGAATAATGAAATTGGATTAAAAACTAATAATGCTTAAAATTCATTGTGCTTAACGTGAGATTCATTAGCTATACATCCTCGTGGCAGTGGTGGCGTAGTGATTAATTATTATTATTATCATTATTATTGACTAAGCTACATCCCTAGTTGGAAAACCAAGATACTGTAAGCCCAAGGGCTCCAACAGGGAAAAATAGCCCATTGAGGAAAGGAAACAAAGAAATAAATAAACTGTAAAAGAAGTAATGAACAATTAAAAAATTTTAAGAACAGTACCAACATTAAAATGTCTGCCAAACTTCAACTTATTGTTCAAAACTTTACCATCTTTGTAAATTAGGGATTGGAGATCTAGGAAGCATATAATTCAGCATGTTGAGTCATTACAAGGTATTATTGTCTGCTCATTCTCGGTCAAATGTTGGTTGCATTTAAGGACTTGAGGACTGATCATTTGATAAGTCTTTAGGACATTATGTAATGAGAGCAATGACCTATTCCTTGACTCTGCAGCTGGTGCGTGACTTTCAAATTTAAATTACTTCTCGATATACAAATGAAAGTACTAAATGTATTAGTTTATCTTCCCCATTTGAAAGGTTAATATCTGCATACCCATGAAAATGTTCCCTATTAGAATATTCATATGTATATATATGTGTATATATAAATATGATATATACATATATATATATATATATATATATATATATATATATATATATATATGTATATATATATATATATATATATATATATATATATATATATATATATATATATATATATTATATATATATATATATATATATATAGAGAGAGAGAGAGAGAGAGAGAGAGAGAGAGAGAGAGAGAGAGAGAGAGAGAGAGAATGTTCTCTATATATTTAATACCTTACTTAAAACAACGGCCATTAACACACAACTCACGCTCAACTTGTAAGAATAATCGTCCCAAGCATTTTGGAAAGGAAAAATAAATTCTATTTTTTTATGACATCTCTCGCGCGCGCGCACACTAACACAAAGGTAAATAGGGCATGAAGTGTGCTCTTGACAGATTATGCTAATAGCTCTCTTCTTCTCCTCCATTCTTTTGGTAAGTAGACATAATGGATGCTTCGCCTTCGGTGCTTCAGACACGACATCAAAAACATCTTAGACCTTGATGGAGAAAGAATCCTTTCTTTTCAGTCCTTCAAGGACGTTGGGGAGGGAAAGGAAGGATCGAAGGATTTCTGCTCAGGAGAAAAAGGAAGGAGGAGGAAGTTCGTATGACTGTGCCTGACTTAAGAGAAGAGGATATGAATCGCTATGTGGAGATGGATAATAAATAAGGAATCCCCCCTATATAAGAAAGAGCAAGTGTTTGGATATATATATATATATATATATATATATATATATATATATATATATATATATATATATATATATATATAGATAGATAGATAGATAGATAGATATATATGTATATATATATATATATATATATATATACATACACATACATATATATATATATATATATATATATATATATATATATATACATACACATACATATATATATATATATATATATATATATATATATATGCATATATATATAGATATAAAACTACTCGGTATCTCCCCGTCCCTCTGGAGGGAAAAGAGGAAGTAGCCATACCCTGGTATTAGGAGGTACCCCGAGACGTACTGTGTGCGGGTGTGCGTGGAAGTAAATGTCTATCTAATCATTTAGCCGTCATTTTTGACGGATTGCATACACTTGTTAAGAATAAAAGATTAAAGGGAATGTACAAAGCAAAGTAAAAACAAGAAATACAACGATCTATTCGTTAGTACCACAGGTGAGAAGAATAAGGAATATCAGGTAGAATAAGAAAATATATTAGTATGAACTTATATATGCATAATACAAATAAATAGAGGTGTATTTATAACTCGAAGAGAAGTAGGGGACACTCACTTATGCAACAACAAACGGCAAAACGTTAAAATTAACTCAACCCCAAAGCATTAAATATTAGTAACTCAATAAGGAATAAGAATGAGTATTAACCTATCGACTGACAGGAGGTAATTAAGAAAATTTGATTTTACCTTCAAATTCACCTGCTTATTCTGTAGTTTTGAAATCGCAATATATATATATATATATATATATATATATATATATATATATATATATATATATATATATATATATATATATATATATATATATATATATATATATATAAACGTGTGTGTATGTGTCATGTGGTAGTAAGCGTTTCTAATCTAACGGAATTAAAATGGTTCTCTCGTTTTAACTTTCAATTGTGAGTTTTATACTTTAAAGATCGTGTTAATCATAATTTCATAGGTGACGCCAGCTACGTTAATAATTACTTTGTAGAGTACAATTCATCTCCCTTAACTACAGTCTAGTATACCTTTGCATGAGGTGTTGAGAAAATGAATAATTCCAACTTAGAGAGAGAGAGAGAGAGAGAGAGAGAGAGAGAGAGAGAGAGAGAGAGAGAGAGAGAGATAATTATCGCTTACTAAATACTAGTGGATATTAAAACGATTTTGGAGTTATTTAATTAATTTTTAAATGTTTAGAATTTCAACTACTTATAAGAATTATCAATATGGTAAGTAACTATTTATACTGAACATAATATTCCTCCTTTCCATTAAAATCTAATCGTGAAGCACTAGGCAGCTAATTTTATTTTCCACAAAGAAAATAAAACATCTTTAATGAAAATATCAACAGAATTCTTTGATCACACTGGCATTTTATTCTCGCCACAGTTTCACAAGATAAATGAACTTGTCATCTGCAATACCTTAACCACCAAAAATATTGAATATTTTACCCAAAACTGACCTGATTCATTTGCCGTTTTTTTTTCCTAGACTAGTTTAAGGATTTTTCTTTCCCCTGCAAAAACTCATCAATTGCAATTAGAGTTTTAAGGATTGTTGTTCGCTTATCCCGTCCTCCTGAATTATTTTTCCTCTCATAAACAGTTACACAAATTACACGTTTTTGAAAAAATCAGTAGTTTTATTCCTCCATTGGTAGCGCGGCTAATGAAAGTTTATTGCTAATGATAAATATTTATCGATTTTTATCTCTCTCTCTCTCTCTCTCTCTCTCTCTCTCTCTCTCTCTCTCTCTCTCTCTCTCTCTCTCTCTCTCTCTCTCACACACACTAACACACACAAATATTATTTATATATATATATATATATATATATATATATATATATATATATATATATATATATATATATATATATATATATATAAATAAATAAATATATATATATATATAAATATATATATATATATATATATATATATGTGTGTATACAATATATATATATATATATATATACATATATATATATACTCATATATATACACACATATGTATATATATATATATATAAATATATATATATACATATATATATATATATATATATAAATAAATATATATATATATATATATATATATATAAATAAATATATATATATATATATATATATATATATATATATATATACATATATATATATACATATATATATATATATATATACATATACGAAATGCTGTATCACTAATTTTTCTCTCAAAGTATATAACTCTCTCTCTCTCTCTCTCTCTCTCTCTCTCTCTCTCTCTCTCTCTCTCTCTCTCTCTCTCTCTCTCTCTCTCGCGTATCCTCTGATTATTAGCCATGTCCCAATAACTATAAATTTCAGTATGTCCCTTTTGCCTATTAATCACTTATGCAAAATGGGCTGCCAGGGGAATGTGAGACCTCCATTACCCCTGACTCCCCTTGGTTTCACTTGGTTTGGGATTTTTAATGAAATTGGCGTGGAAAAGTGATAAATATTTTACGCAAATATAGTAAATTCGATGTGCAAATAACACAGTGGGCGTAAAAAGAAGCGAATAAGGTATGTATATGTATTTATGTATATGTGTTTGTGTATTATTATTATTATTATTATTATTATTATTATTATTATTATTACTTGCTAAGCTACAACCCTGGTAGGAAAAGCAGGATGTGAAATAATGAAATGGATTTCAATATTAATGATTTGGGTAAGAAAACATTTTATACTGTGGTCATTAAACGGTAATAAATGGAAAAGTACAAGATTTGGAGCTATCCATTCATGAAACAATTTACTCAATTATACAGAAGATCTGGGTATGTCTTGGAACTCTCATACGAATTTAACATTTCCATTCATTTGTGATTCCAAAGAAATCAGTTTTATTATTTTGATTTAGTTGGTTAATCGTTCTTGTTAACTATAAATATTACATTAACTGAAAGGCTTTTATTTCCTCACTGGGCTATTTTTCCCTCTTGGAAGCCTTGAGCTTATAGCATCTTGCTTTTTCAACTGGGGTTGTAGGTTAGCTAGTAGTAATAATAATAATAATAATAATAATAATAATAATAATAATAATAAAACTGATTATCTGGTTATCACGTTATCACTATACTAACTGTTTAATGATTTACGAGTAAGTAACGGGTTATCAAGTTATCAGTAAGTACAGGCTACAGAGTTTGCAATAAGATACATGATTACCAGCTATAATGTTACATTTATCGGATTATATTTTCCGTTATTTCTGGATGAAATTTTATTTGAGAAGCGAAAGGGCATGGAATATGCATGTACATGGAATACGCATGTATGAAAAAAGTTTGCAAAAAGGAAAATGGCGTATATAGCTTATTTGTATCGTATTGACATTGTGTTCTACATGTTTATTGTCTCTCCTACACGTTATCCGCATGTGCAACATGTCAGTTTTTTTTTTTCCAACCAGCGTTTCAATAAAACTGTTGCCAGGTTTATAACACGTGTAGATTTAGCTTCATTCAAATTCTTTTTGTTTCCATACATATAAATACTTGCATTTCAATTCCTTACATTCTTCTTCAATTTAGTAACTTTTGTATGTATTCTTTTGTTTGAATCTTTCAATTATTTAAATTTATTTGCAATTGATGGTCCTCTCTCTGTATCACATGTAAACAAAACGTTAAATAGCTTATAATCAATCGGTCAATATCCAACATCATTATTCATTTTCTTTCTTACTTAATTTCAATAATATTTTTTTTTCTATGGAAGTTTGCTTCGCTTTATACTAATGATTGTTTATTAGTAATAATAAAAATAGTAGATCTGGTCTGGATTGGTCTCAGACTCTATAACAAGTGAAACCAAACTTTACTGACATTAATTACTCCATTCTATTCTTAGGCAATGAGTTACAATAAAGCTAGAGAAACAAAACACAGTGTGCATGTGGCTGTGTGTGTTCTGAATTCTCTGGCATCAATCCATTGAAAAAAAAAAAAAAAAAAAAACATCAGGCAGACAAAAACGAATGTGATCAATCACTTCTTTACACGGAAATGCTAACAGTATGGGCATCATAAATCAGTATGCTAAAGGACGACTGCAAAGAACCAAAAATTATGATTCTTTATGAAAAAAATATAGGAAACTTAGATAAAAAAAAAAAAGTTAAAATGACAAATATACATATATCCGTAAAGAGTTCCAATGGACTATTGAAAAATTACCATATTTCCATAAGACACTGCTAAAAATCTCTCAATTACTTAAGAATAAACAAATAACGTAATTACAATGCACTTCTATCTGAAGTAAAATTGCCATTAATAATTTCTCCTTCGCGAAATAATCACAAATATCGATATTAATTTAATTATCACATATCGGGAGAAAAAGACTAATAAAAAAGTATTTGAAAATAATAAGTAGCACCACTAATGTCATACATTACGTTGTATTGAAGTCCTTTTACAACCTACGGACATCATACAATCAAAGCGTTTGATATAATTAAGCTGATGTAGCCCACATATAAGCAACGAACATATATACAAAGAAAACATAAAAGTAACTGATTAGGATAAATTCCACAAATGCTAATGTTACACGTGGAATGAGGAAAACAATACTTTGTGATAATTAGAAAATACAATATACAGTATATATATATATATATATATATATATATATATATATATATATATATATATATATATATATATATATACCAATAACAAATGCAGCTATTTCTAGTCCATTGCAAGACAAAGGCCTCAGTTATGCCTGGAGTTTTGGGGCAATTTCATCACAACGCTGACAACTGTGGATTGGTAATAGCAGGAGACTTTTGTCTGACCGCTCACAGCAAACCAACCTAGAATGGGTGGCTATGACTGGCACAGCTTTGTTGGTCATGGCGATACACAAACCCTTTGACCACATTAAAGTATACCCATTCAGAAAGATTATATATATATATATATATATATATATATATATATATATATATATATATATATATATGTATATATTTATATATATATATATATATATATATATATATATATATATATATGTATATATATATATATATATATATATATATATATATATATATATATATATATATATATATATATATGACAGTTGTGCTGAAGTAAGAAATTAAGGAAATTAGTAAATGAGATAAACGAAAGTTTTCATAATAGAAGCAAGATTTGTGCAGGCAGCAGTTTGCAATGCATAATAGCCATTTTATAAACAATAAAGCTGAAAACACAAGCATTATAATTTAAAGGATTTTAATCAGTTTGTATTATATATAAAACATTCATAATACTATCCTGACAAAATAACGCAATTCAAATTGTATTATTCAAACCAAGTTCCCGGAATAGCATTTGTAATGTCAATTTCGTTATTCTTTTTTCATTTTGTTTATTCTTTATTAACATAATTGCAATGGCTCATTTCTTGCATTATTCCAAATAGTATATTTTGTAAATAAATTTTAAAAGGTTTATAATGCAACAAGAGACCTCACATATTCAATAATGGAGAGAGAGAGAGAGAGAGAGAGAGAGAGAGAGAGAGAGAGAGAGAGAGAGAGAGAGACAGAGACAGACAGACCGAGAGAGAGAGGGAGAGAAGGGATTAAAAAAAAATATGAATCCTTGGTAAAAATGCCTTTCAATGCTTCTTCTTAATTGATACGCAATTCTCATTCTCACATATACATGCAGGAAAATATAATTTACATGAACTCTCTCTCAAAGGAGATATCACGTCCCATTATGAAAAAAGCAAGGGAGAGAGGAATTTTCTCTCTCTCTCTCTCTCTCTCTCTCTCTCTCTCTCTCTCTCTCTCTCTCTCTCTCTCTCTCTCTCTCTCTCTGATGGTGTGCAATGAATATTTCCTTTATGGAAATCCCGGGTTGCCTTTCCTCCCTTCCGTTTTATGCCCTTTATTCAGTCTCCCCTTTATTGCCTCTTTCCATTCGGCTATCACGATTTCTTCTTCCTTCAATCTTTATTTTATTCCCCCTCTCTCATTTTTAATTTTCGTTCTTCACACTCAGTTTATTCCACGTGGCTTCTCTCGACACCTTTGCAGAGGTGCAGGCCTAGTCAGCGAGGCATTTTGCCAATCAAATTTTCCCTTATTTTTTTCTTTATGAATTTCAGGCATATTTATGTATACTGCTCTGAAATTAAGTATTTAGGACGTCTTAAATGCATAATCTACCATGTATTTTCACATTAAAATATGAACTTTATACCGCTTATTTACAAATATTTTTTTTTTGAAAATGATACCATATAATTCTATTAGTGTTAATTTAGTCCAGAAACTTGTGCAAGGTGCTTATTGGGTACTAACAGAGTTAGGATTAAATCAAGTGAAGTTTATAGGAAAAACATTCAGCATATATATGTATACAAACACATACACGCACACACACACACACACACACACACATATATATATATATATATATATATATATATATATATATATATATATATATATATATATATATATATATATATATATATATATATATCCCAATACTACTATGAGATTCAGGGCCTCTGTAACACGGTTTTTTCGCAATAACTTTTTTTTTCTATGAATTTCATAAATATAACGCTTATTCAGAATGCACATTATATCTACACATAAATTTTGACTATATTCTGCATTACGTAGGTTGAATTAATTTGGTACTTTATTAAGTAAAAGTGACGATTTTTGAAGACGGGCCAACTTACTCAGAGAAAAGGTCTCGAACGCACTCGTTACGTAACTTATGACGGCATTTCTTCTCTCTTTCTCGATCGATGATTGGTTATACGTAACGAAGGCTATACCTCTGCCAACAATAACACAAAAGTGTAAATAAAAGCAAAGCAGTACACCTTTATGAACTCTGAAACCTCTCCACTGAGAATTGTCATAATGAACAAACGAACAAAATATGTTAATAAATACAAAAACACTTCGATTATTAGTCTAACTCCCAGAATAAGTTTCCTAAGAAATTACAGTCTACATTATAGGTCACAATCAGATTGACAAGGTGTATGGATTAGTTGGTAATTTTCAAAAACGTAGTAGACCAGCTTGATTTGATAACTGCTATATCCAATGTCCAGTAATTTTTATTTATTGTCTAGCTACCTACGTATTTACTGTAAAAAAGAAAAAAAATAAATAAATAACTGGTACCATATTTTGGCTTTAAACCTTCACCAGTAATTATCGTCAGAATGATGACTTCACGAGGCTCCACCCACTTTGGCCTCGTTGTAATTCAGGATAACACTGAAGGCTATCATGGGCATTGTTGGATCAGAAAATTTAAATTCTGGCTATAAAAACTAATTTTTCGAGTAGTTGTAAGAAGTGGTAAATGATCCTCAAGGATCCCAGCAGTTGGCCTAAACGTTTAATTCATGTATAGTACTGTTACGGCACTACTGCTACAGTACAGTAGTATTACTACGCTAGCACAAATACCCCACCCACATTTATGTATCGTTCCGCCATTCATAAAGTCTTTGTCATATTCTTTCACTGTGCAATAAGCCATGGCCTCCTCAGAAATTAAGTTTAACTTTAGATGATAGGTTATTTCATTAAGCTGACAAATTATGGCCACTGGGTATGTTATTGCCGATGTTGAAGCTAAAGATAAAGTATGGTATCATTCCTTCATTGCATTATCATCTTTACTACTATTTGTTTTGCTACATGTAGTAATTATTTTAAAGGATAAATGAATTATGTTCACTTCACTTCTATAAATTCCCATTAGATGTACAAATAAAACTCCTAAAACTATTCATGATTTATTTATAAAATGCAGTCATGCCCAAAACATAGCTAACACGGTTGGTCTGATGGAGATTTTAGCACAAAAATCTTATTTTAACAAAAATAGTTATATAAAGACTGTTTACATACAATCCCTCTCTTTCTCTCTCTTTTGGTGGCATAGTGAATAGTTAATAGAAATGTTCAAAAGCCTGAATGACATTACAAGTATTATAATCCTGTTACGCTAAATACAAATCAGACTATAAACATTGGATTTAAACTATAAACTGAATAATTACCTATTCAGGCTATAGTAAATATGGCCACGGGCTTTCTCTTGACTGTATAAAGTTGCAAGTCGTAAGACAAATGCAGTTTTGCAACCACTGGGGCAATTTCAAATCCTGTTAGCCATTCTTGAATGTTATGGGTTTCAGAGCCGATGGAAGAAGTTGAATGGGTGTCTGGTGGATGGGCGGGGCAAAATTTTGTCAAAAGGTGTTTACATTGCTTACGTAGTGAATGTTTTCGACTCTTGGCTCGTTATCACTGGCCATGGCGTCGGCTAGAGCATTTTTACTCTATAAAAATTAAAACTATTGTGTTTAGGTTATTGATAATGCTGACAAAATTTGTGTGTGGTTGTAAAATATACATATGTCAACTTTCAGCTACATCCGATGCTTTGATAAGGAGCAAAGTCCAAAAAACCGTGTTACACAGGCCCTGAATCTCATAGTAGGTTGGTTTGCTGTGAGTGATCAGACGATATACAGTGAGGAACATGGTGACGGAAACTGGCCAAACCGCTAACATGAATTGACATACCTGAGGCCTTTGTCCTACAACGGAAGAGAGAGAGCAAATCATATAACGTTTCCGGAAGCAGAAAATAAATGTTGTTATTGGCAGAACAGACAACGTTTCCAATAGCACACTAGAAAATTTTCGAGAATGGAAGGTTTCATCGTTTGTAGATAAGAAATATTTAAAATACCACAATATCAAACATTCCCAGATCTGAAGGAAAGAAGGAGGGAAATATATTAAGAAAAAGCAAGATATCATTGAAGATACAAAAAAAGAGTTGCTTGAAACTCTAATATGTTTACGCACTTTATTAAGGCTGTGTTCGCGATTCTTTATCATGAGCTACGAAGTACTATACATAAGAATTGATGAACACTTGGAATTTATAATACAGGGATCGAAGTGGTATCAATAACGGTAATTGTTTCAGTAGTAATTAGTTCCGGTTTAACCGGTTCAGATGACTCACCATTTCCGAGACTCCCCCAGTCTTTAAAAATTAGTTTCAGACGACTCCCTGCTAGTTTCAAATGACTCTTCAGTCAAATGGACCCAGTTTGAAAATACTCACCCGTCGAATATGCCTTAAATTGATTACAGTGATGTTCTCCAAAAACATGAGGGAAGTGATTTTTTTTTTTTTTTTTAAATACACATCTTGAACATTGGGGAAATGACAATAGGCAAAAATTAGATTTCAGGAGAAAGCATCGGTCTTTCATCATCCAAGACAACTGCAACAACTCTGGTGGAGGCTTGTAATTTAAAAAGAAAAGTCACATTGATCCCGAAAAAAATGAGAAAAAATTAGTAAACCACTTTAGTTAACGACATTGAAGGAGACGGACACTGTTTTTTTTTTCCGCTCATTGTCATGCTATCACCGGAGAACCAACAAGCCGTCATCAGGAGCTTAATTTGCGACCTTGCTACTAGCATTACCGAAAATACCACCTATGTTTCAATCGGGGACTACAGCGGAGATATTAGCGGCAGTCAACTTATACATTGTGCATGCATAAACCAAAAGACGGTATAGTTAACGATTGATTGATTGATTGATTTAAAGTTTTCAGGCATCCTGACATCTAAGGTCATTGACGCCGGTGTAGTTAACGAGATTGTGTATCTTGAGTACTAATCAGTTTCATTCCAATGCCGTTGTTCCCATAAAATTGAAATTTTTTAGTGGAAATTGAAAAATGTAATTACTCTTATATTATCTCTATTTTGAGCATTAAAAAATGGGAGTCATTTCACCCTAATGGGGAGAGCTATGAAACTAGTTTCAATTGACTGGGGAGTGCACTCAAACTAATTTCAAGTCACTCCAGAGTCACATTTACGGGGACTCATCTCAAACGTCTACGCCGGAACAAAAGAATCAAGCGTTTATTATTGTTATTATTATTATTATTATTATTATTATTATTATTATTATTATTATTATTATTATTATTATTAAATAAGGTACACGACTTCTTGGAAAAGCAGGATACTATAAACCCATGGGCTTATAAAAATAACTGCTAAAAATGACAAACCACATAAAGGCAGTAGATCGGAAATATGATTTTTCTTTTTTTAATAAAGGTATCGATAGTTTAACAGCAATAGTCGAATCAGCGGATATGGGTGTTTCACTGTTTACTAGAAGTCTAATCTAAGCCGGACCATCAATCTTTCGTTAAACTCATTTGTATTGAAAAACTGGAGTTAAAAGTTGATGGATTATCCTACGAATAACTCAAGAATCGTTCCATATGCCATTAAATATTTATTTTCGAAGAGCATCCTAAATGAACACGAAGGCATGAAATATTCAAATGATGGAGTATTTCCACAAGTAAATTCGGCTATCTGGCCTAATCAGTAAACTCTAAAAGCCTTAATAACCATTCAAAGTTCAATTAAGGCAAAAGGTGAGATACTCAATTGATTCTAATGATCGTGACTTAAAGGTCTATGTTAACCAAGAGCAATAAAAATAACATAATATGCAGAACTAGATATGAAAACCATTCTGCTCTCTCTCTCTCTCTCTCTCTCTCTCTCTCTCTCTCTCTCTCTCTCTCTCTCTCTCTCTCTCGATCTCTCTCTCTCTAAAAGTTATTTTTATATTAGTAAATATTCTGATTCATAAATTCTTCATCTTTTGCACTGGAAATAAGGTATAACAAAGACAACGTAGTAAAGTCGAAAATCATAGCCACCTACATACTAAACCATACCCCAAATGTCCGATATGTACGGTATTCACAATCTTCCTCGTTATCGGATAGGAAATCTCAATACATTTGGCCAACGTTCTTCAAGAATTTGGCAGACATTTCAAAAAGTCTGGCAGATGCTTTATCATATCCGGCAGAGATACAGCTAGCGTTTATGGGAAGTTTTAATAAGCTTGGAAGAAATTCAAGAACTCTTCAGCAAAGTTCTTATCACGTTTGATACTCGTTACCTTCGCCAACTTCAGAGCGGAAAGGGTTATGTTTTGATAGCCATATACTGTATGTTTGTCTGTGTGTGTTTGTGATTCGCATAACTCAAACACTATTTGACCTAATCTCAAGAAATTTGGCCGGATGACTGGACATGTGCCAAGAACAACTTGATTAGATTTTGGGACTGATTGGGTCAAATGTCAAGGCCAAGGTCATGAGAAGGTAAAAAAGAATCACAAAGCTCCAAATTTATGTAACCAAATCTCAAGAAATTTTGGGGGGATGAATAGCCATAATGCAAGGAAAATTTCATGAGATTTTTGGAGTTATTGGGTCAAATCTCAAGGCCAAGGTCATGGAAAGGTAAAAAACGAATCACAAAACACAAAAACTATATGAACGAATCTCATGAAATTTGTGGGGATGATTGGCCATAATCCAAACACAACTTTATAAGATTTTTGGAGTGATTGGATCAAAGGTCAAG
>NC_090741.1:75392380-75422380 GCF_036898095.1 Palaemon carinicauda | reverse complement strand
ATTATTATTATTATTATTATTGGCTAAGCTACAACCCTAGTTGGAAAAGCAGGATGCTATAAGCCCAGAGGCCCCAACAGGGAAAATAGCTCAGTGAGGGAAGGAAACAAGGATAAATTAAATATTCTAAGAACAGCAACATCTAAATAAATATTTAAATGTAAACTATAAAAAATTTAAACAAAAAAAGAGAAAGAGAAATTAGATAGAAATGTGTGCCCGAGTGTACCCTCAAGCAAGAGAACTCTAATTCAAGACAGTAGAAGACCATGGTACAGAGGCTATAGCACTACCTATGACTAGAAAACAATGGTTTGATTTTGGAGTGTCCTTCTCCAAGAAGAGCTGCTTACCATAGCTAAAGAATCTCTTCTAACCTTACCAAGAGAAAAGTAGACACTGGACAATTACAGTGCAGTAGTTAACCTCTTGGGGGAAGAAGAATTGTTTGTAATCTCAGATTAGCTGTAAAAAATAATTGCAGCCGTTTGTAAAAAGAAAAAAATAAATATCTAATTTTTATAGCATTAAAGTTTTAAGGCCGCTCAAGAATGGAAGAGGCAAGGGCCAAAGTCCTAAAGATTGCTGTTGAGGATTCAGCAGGTACACCTATGGACTCCCTCCTTACTCCACAAGGATTGTTAGGTTGTAAACATTACAAGAAACTATTGGGCTTGAGCGGGACTCGAAGTCCAGCAGATTGCAAGGCAGGAACGTTTGCAATAAGCCACCACAAGCGTATGTTCCTTTTCCAATATAAATGAAGCTTAATTCACTTTATATTTTTAATCGATTAATTCAACATAAATTATAAAAAAAAAAACCTGTACAAAATGCAAATTAAATAATGAATACTGTTGGATGACTCCCAGGCAATTTCGAGATCAGGAGTTTCTCTGAATCCCTGACAGAACGTTTGTGGGAACTAGACTATTCCCGGAATTGTGCTGCGTTAACCCTCCGATGGAGCAATTGCTTCAATGTGGCAGCCATCTTAGTACTCGCAAAGACTTTAAAGCCTTTCGAGGCTCATATGGGGAAGTTCTCTTAGGCTATCTTCATAGAACCAAATGATCTTACTATGGTCCACGCTAATCCTCAACAACCATTCCAAATGTATATTCCAGTTTCAGTTTGATATACAAGAGAGTCAGTGTTACCCAACATTTTGTAAGACTTTTTTTTTTCAACTACAATATCTACTACTACTACAACTCACAAGCAATGCTAAGAGTATATGAAATAAACGTAAATAAATAAACAGGGGAAACAAACGTAATATACACAGTAATTGATCTAATGATAATAATGACATAAACTGACACAGTCCATTACAGTCTTTCTCGAGTCAGTAAGATATCGGGAGATTTAATCACTGTGAAAAATGCATTTTCATGTTTTTCACACTTTATTTATACGATTTCTAGCTTTTAACATTTTCTCGTATATTTCCTTCGCTTATCACAAATAATTCAGTTTGGTTATTGCCCATCTGTCACCTATTGCTTAATCAATTTCACACTATTAACACTTATTTCGAAGAATGATTTCTTCCCCCAAAAGTTTAGTCATTAAAATTCATTGATGCAAGATGCTCGAAAAGTAGACTGGTGAAGTGTCTTAGAATGCAGTTCCTTTACGAAAGCAATGGACGCCTTGGAGAATATTGTTGTTAATCTGTTTGCCTTCAAACAGATAAATGACAGTCTACTTGCAACAGCTGAGATATTGTTTAGATTTTGTGCAGAGAGCTGGACCAACGTTACAAATTCTAAGTGTTAACTTCCCCCTCACATGTTCAGCCCGATAGATTCATAAACCCACATATCACGAGATATCTCTTGGCAAATTAGCCAATTGTAGAAGGGTTTACCATCAAGTGGCATTCTGCAAAGAAGTGATGGACGATTTCTAGAATATTGCAAAGGAACGGGAATGTTACTGAATTCATGGGCACATTTTATAATGCCGGTCATAGTTTATCCACTGGTTTTCCGCAGTAGCCTTTTCACAACACTGCTGGTCTCTCGATCAGTGGAGATAACGTTCAAGCAACATTGGGTCCAGTCAGTTCCTAGATAGATTACCAAATATAACAGCCCGTGCCTAGGCTAATTAAGCAATTATTGATACTAAGAAAAACCTGAGGCACTGTAGATAAACTCTAGATTACCTTATTATTATTATTTTTATTATTATTATTATTATTATTATTATTATTATTATTATCAATAGGTAGCTAAGTTACAACCTTAGAGGGAAAACGAGGATACTATAAGCCCAAGGGCCCCAACAGTGAGAAATAGCAAAGAGGGGAAAGGAAATAAATAAATAAGCAAACTACAAGTAAAGTAATGAATAATCGAAATTAAATATTTTAAAAACAGAAACAACATTGCAAGAAATCTTTCATATGTCAACTATAAATACGTAAAAACACTAGAGGGAGAGAAATAAGATAGAATAGTGTCACCGTGTCCTCAAGCAAGAGAACTCTACCCCAAAGCAGTAGAGACTATGGTACAGAGGCTATGGCCCTAACCAAGACTAGAGAACAATAGTTTGATTTTGGAGTGTTCCTCTTCTAGTAGAGCTGATTGTCATAGCTAAAGTCTCTCTTCTATACTTACTAAGAGTAAAGTAGCCACTGAACAATTACAGTACAGTAGTTAACCCCTTGAACAAAGAAGAAATGTTTGGTAATCTCAGTGTTGTGAGATGTATGAGGACAGAGGAAAATTTGGAAAGAATATGCCAGACTATTCGGTGTATGTGTAAACAAAGGGTAAAAGAGCCGTAATAGGGGAGAGGGATCCAATGTTATACTGTTGGACCAGTCAAAAGGACCCATTAACACGCTAGCGGTAGTATCACAAATTGAGTACTTGCAATCACTCACAAAATACCAACCAGTGATTAATAGTTACTAAGATTTACTCAACATATTCTAATAAAAACAGTGTTCTCGCTTTAACAACGTGTGAAATGTAGAAATATGCATGGGGCGCCTTTAGGTCTACTTTCCGAGTCATCAGCAGCCATTGCCTGGCCCTTCCTGGTCCTAGCTTGGGTAGAATGAATGCTTGAGTGAGGGATTGGGCGCTGATTATAAGTATATATGCTCAGTTTCTAGAGCATTATCCTGTTAGGGCATGGTCACTATTCCTCACTTCTGCCATTCATTAGTGACCTTTAAACCTTTAAGATCTTAAAACTAAATACTGATTCGATGGAAAAACATGAATAATAAAATTGGATTAAAAACTAATAATGTTTAAAATTCCTTGTGTTTAATGTGAGGTATATTAGTTCTGAACTGGTTTATTTGCTAAACATCCTCATGGCAGTGGTGGCGTAGTGAATATTATTATTATTATTATTATTATTATTATTATTATTATTATTAACTAAGCTACAACCCTAGTTGGAAAAGCAAGATGCTGTAAGGCCAAGGGCTCCAACATGAAAAAATAGCCCAATTAGGGAAGGAAACGAAAAAACAGATATACTACAAAAGAAATAATGAACAATTAAAATATTTTAAGAACAGCAACATTAAAATATCTGGCAGACTTCGATAAGTATCCACTACTTTACCATCTTTGTAAATTAGGGATTGGAGATCTAGGAAGCATATAGTTAAGCCTGCTGGGTCATTACAAACTATCATTGTCTTCTCCTCATCGGTCAAATGTTGGTTGCATTTAAGGACTTAAGCACTGATCATTTCATAAGTCTTAGGACATTATGTGATGAGAGCAATGACCTATTCCTTGCTCTGCAGCTGGTGCGTGACTTACAAATTTAAATTACTCGATATACTAATGAAAGTATTAAATGTATTATCTTATCTTCCGCATTTGAAAGGTTAATATCTGCATAACCATGAAAATGTACCCTACTAGAATATTCATATGTATATCGTCGTCGGCGCCCACTCGTGTCCGAGTATTGGGTTCTGTCGTTAGCCATCAGCCTCCTATCTTTGGGGTGGGTGCTTATGTCTGATGTGGCTGTTAAGTCCTAGTCTGTGGTGGAAGAGTCCGTGACAGTGTTCACTAGGGAGGGTAGGTGGTGGGCGGGGCTGTTCTAATCGCTCTCTCCTTCTTCTCCTCCTAGCCTCCTCATTTTGTCTCCTCCTCTCCTCGAAGTCCACGGTGCCATGGTGTACTGCACTTCTCCAGGTTTTCCTGTCCCTGGCTGTTTCTTCCCATGAGGAAGGATCGATGTCAGTTAGAGCCAGGGTGCGCTTTAGTTGATCTTTATAGCGCATTTTGAAGTTTGGGAGTATCAGTCCTGGTGGATGTTGGACGAGGGTCTTGGTTTTATCTGTGTTTACTTGCATCCCAAAACGTTCGTAGGCAGAGTTGTATTCATCAGCTAACGACTGCAGGTCCTCTGCCGTCTGACCTGGGGTGGCATTTTCGTCAGCATACTGCAGTTCTCGCACTGCACACAAGGTGGTCTTGGTTCTGGCGCGGAGTCTGGCGAGGTTGAAACGTAGGTCGACTGAGGGTGTGTCTGGGGGAATCTCGTTGAGCATTGCTGCGGTGTATAGCGAGAAACACGTTGGGGCCAGAACACAGCCCTGCTTCAGGCCGCCGTTGATGGGGAATGGGTCTGAAAGAGAGTTCTGGTGGCAGACTCTCCCAACCATTCCGTCATGGAGGGCACGCACCAGCTTGACAAAATCGGGTGGGCAGCCATATCTTTTGAGGACAGCCCACATGGCAGGTCAAGGTACTTTGTCGAAGGCCTTTTTCAAATCCCAGAAGATGAACATTATGGGCTATTGTTGTTCGAGGCTCTTCTCTTGTAGTTGTCGCGCACAAAAGATCATGTCTATGGTCCCGCGGGAAGGTCGAAAGCCGCACTGGGACTCTGGCAGGATGTCTTCTGCGAGAATAAGGAGGCGGTCAAGGAGAATCCGAGCGAAAATCTTACTCGCGATGCTTGGTAGTGATATTCCCCGGTAGTTGTTACAGTTCTCCCTGTCTCCCTTCTTGAAGATGGTAACGATGTTTGCATCGCGGAAGTCACTGGGGAGGGTCTTGGTCTCCCATATTTTCAGTATAAGGAGCATCAAACATTTCCTCAAACCGGGGCCACCATGAGTGAGGAGCTCCAGCGGGATGTTGTCTGGCCCTGGGGCTTTGTCGGGCTTCATGCGCTGCAGGGCCTTGTTGAAGTCATGGATGGAGGGTGGTAGTGCCATCCAGTGACGGACGGGATGCTGCGGGGTCATTCGCAGGAGATCGTCTGGGGTGTCTGCTTGGTCATTGAGGAGGTTCTCAAAGTTAGACCTCCACCTGGCCAGGATGCCCTCGCTGTCGGTGATGGTCGTGGCCCCATCCGCGTCCTTCAGGCTGCCCACTGATGACCGTGTGGGACCGAATATTTCCTTTGTTGCTGCATAGAAGCTGCGCAGGTCACGTTGGTCAGCGAAACTCTGTATTTCTGCAGCTTTTCTGTGCCACCAGGTGTTCTGGGCTTCACGGATCCCTCTTTGGCAACCAGCTTCAGCCACCTTGTGAGCACATTTGTTAGCTGCTGTTGGTTGGTTTTCCAAAGTCAGGCGTGCTTGTCGTTTGGTTTCAATGAGAAGAGAGATGGTAGCATCATTCTCATCAAACCAATGCTGCCGTTTCTTGGTGGTGTAGCCTAGTGTTTCCTCCGCGGCACGGGCCATGGCGTTTCTGAGGGTGGTCCAGTGGTGCTCAACAGACGGGGTCTGCGAGGTGTTGTTCGCAGGCCTCTTTGTAGTTCTGTGCCACCTGTAGGTTGCGGAGCTTACTACAATCAAAGCGTTGGTGTGGTACGCTGTCAGGTGCCCTTCTGGGTGGTCGTAGGGTCGTCACGGAGAGTCGGGAGATGAGGAGTCTGTGGTCCGTCCAGCAGTCGTCCGCACCGGGGCATGGATCGGGTGATGCGGACGTCTCCTTGGTCTCTGGCTCTGGTCAGGACGTAGTCCAGGGTGTGCCAGTGTTTAGACCGTGGGTGTCTCCATGTGGTTTTTTGTCGTTTTGGTAACTGGAAGATGGTGTTGGTTACCACAAGTTGGTGTTCTGCACACAGACCCAGTAGGAGTTGGCCATTGGCGTTGCAATTTCCAATGCCATGGCGGCCGATGATTCCCCCCCACAGGCGATGGTCTTTGCCTACTCGGGCATTGTTACAGTTCTCCCTGTCTCCCTTCTTGAAGATGGTAACGATGTTTGCATCGCGGAAGTCACTGGGGAGGGTCTTGGTCTCCCATATTTTCAGTATAAGGAGCATCAAACATTTCCTCAAACCGGGGCCACCATGAGTGAGGAGCTCCAGCGGGATGTTGTCTGGCCCTGAGGCTTTGTCGGGCTTCATGCGCTGCAGGGCCTTGTTGAAGTCATGGATGGAGGGTGGTAGTGCCATCCAGTGACGGACGGGATGCTGCGGGGTCATTCGCAGGAGATCGTCTGGGGTGTCTGCTTGGTCATTGAGGAGGTTCTCAAAGTTAGACCTCCACCTGGCCAGGATGCCCTCGCTGTCGGTGATGGTCGTGGCCCCATCCGCGTCCTTCAGGCTGCCCACTGATGACCGTGTGGGACCGAATATTTCCTTTGTTGCTGCATAGAAGCTGCGCAGGTCACGTTGGTCAGCGAAACTCTGTATTTCTGCAGCTTTTCTGTGCCACCAGGTGTTCTGGGCTTCACGGATCCCTCTTTGGCAACCAGCTTCAGCCACCTTGTGAGCACATTTGTTAGCTGCTGTTGGTTGGTTTTCCAAAGTCAGGCGTGCTTGTCGTTTGGTTTCAATGAGAAGAGAGATGGTAGCATCATTCTCATCAAACCAATGCTGCCGTTTCTTGGTGGTGTAGCCTAGTGTTTCCTCCGCGGCACGGGCCATGGCGTTTCTGAGGGTGGTCCAGTGGTGCTCAACAGTGGCCTGACCCACGGGGTCTGCGAGGTGTTGTTCGCAGGCCTCTTTGTAGTTCTGTGCCACCTGTAGGTTGCGGAGCTTACTACAATCAAAGCGTTGGTGTGGTACGCTGTCAGGTGCCCTTCTGGGTGGTCGTAGGGTCGTCACGGAGAGTCGGGAGATGAGGAGTCTGTGGTCCGTCCAGCAGTCGTCCGCACCGGGGCATGGATCGGGTGATGCGGACGTCTCCTTGGTCTCTGGCTCTGGTCAGGACGTAGTCCAGGGTGTGCCAGTGTTTAGACCGTGGGTGTCTCCATGTGGTTTTTTGTCGTTTTGGTAACTGGAAGATGGTGTTGGTTACCACAAGTTGGTGTTCTGCACACAGACCCAGTAGGAGTTGGCCATTGGCGTTGCAATTTCCAATGCCATGGCGGCCGATGATTCCCCCCCACAGGCGATGGTCTTTGCCTACTCGGGCATTGTTACAGTTCTCCCTGTCTCCCTTCTTGAAGATGGTAACGATGTTTGCATCGCGGAAGTCACTGGGGAGGGTCTTGGTCTCCCATATTTTCAGTATAAGGAGCATCAAACATTTCCTCAAACCGGGGCCACCATGAGTGAGGAGCTCCAGCGGGATGTTGTCTGGCCCTGGGGCTTTGTCGGGCTTCATGCGCTGCAGGGCCTTGTTGAAGTCATGGATGGAGGGTGGTAGTGCCATCCAGTGACGGACGGGATGCTGCGGGGTCATTCGCAGGAGATCGTCTGGGGTGTCTGCTTGGTCATTGAGGAGGTTCTCAAAGTTAGACCTCCACCTGGCCAGGATGCCCTCGCTGTCGGTGATGGTCGTGGCCCCATCCGCGTCCTTCAGGCT
This sequence comes from Palaemon carinicauda, assembly GCF_036898095.1. Taxonomy (NCBI): domain Eukaryota; kingdom Metazoa; phylum Arthropoda; class Malacostraca; order Decapoda; family Palaemonidae; genus Palaemon; species Palaemon carinicauda. The sequence continues at coordinate 75,414,615 of NC_090741.1, read as the reverse complement.
GCCCACTGATGACCATGTGGGACCGAATATTTCCTTTGTTGCTGCATAGAAGCTGCGCAGGTCACGTTGGTCAGCGAAACTCTGTATTTCTGCAGCTTTTCTGTGCCACCAGGTGTTCTGGGCTTCACGGATCCCTCTTTGGCAACCAGCTTCAGCCACCTTGTGAGCACATTTGTTAGCTGCTGTTGGTTGGTTTTCCAAAGTCAGGCGTGCTTGTCGTTTGGTTTCAATGAGAAGAGAGATGGTAGCATCATTCTCATCAAACCAATGCTGCCGTTTCTTGGTGGTGTAGCCTAGTGTTTCCTCCGCGGCACGGGCCATGGCGTTTCTGAGGGTGGTCCAGTGGTGCTCAACAGTGGCCTGACCCACGGGGTCTGCGAGGTGTTGTTCGCAGGCCTCTTTGTAGTTCTGTGCCACCTGTAGGTTGCGGAGCTTACTACAATCAAAGCGTTGGTGTGGTACGCTGTCAGGTGCCCTTCTGGGTGGTCGTAGGGTCGTCACGGAGAGTCGGGAGATGAGGAGTCTGTGGTCCGTCCAGCAGTCGTCCGCACCGGGGCATGGATCGGGTGATGTGGACGTCTCCTTGGTCTCTGGCTCTGGTCAGGACGTAGTCCAGGGTGTGCCAGTGTTTAGACCGTGGGTGTCTCCATGTGGTCTTTTGTCGTTTTGGTAACTGGAAGATGGTGTTGGTTACCACAAGTTGGTGTTCTGCACACAGACCCAGTAGGAGTTGGCCATTGGCGTTGCAATTTCCAATGCCATGGCGGCCGATGATTCCCTCCCACAGGCGATGGTCTTTGCCTACTCGGGCATTAAAGTCGCCAAGCACAACGAGCTTGTCATTGGCGGGCACTGCCTGGATGGTGCGGTCAAGCTGGGTGTAGAAGGCAGCTTTGTCATCATCGGTTGAGGTCATAGTCGGGGCGTAGACAGAGATCAGGGTGAAGTGCCTGTCACGCGTGATGGGGATGCGGACAGTCATGAGGCGCTCACTGATGGCCTTGGGAGCGAGGTTGTGCTGCTGCACTAGCTGGGAACTGATGGTGAAGCCGACACCGTGGATGCGAGGCTCCTCTAGGGCCTTGCATTTCCAGAAGATGGTGTAGCCTGTTCCAGCTTCCCTGATGTTGCCCTCTTCGGGTAGTCTGGTCTCGCTAAGAGCCGCCACATCAACATTGAAGCGGGCTAGCTCCTTGCAGACGAGGGCTGTACGTCGTTCCGGGCGGTTGGTGTTCGTCACGTCTTGGAGGTTGCGGATGTTCCATGCACCTAAGGTTAATATTTTTTTCTTTTTGTTTCGACCGCATTAGTGGGATGTCCGCCAGCCGCGGTGAGCTGACCAGACGGGTTTGCCGTGTCCGATGTTTACCCCACCTTTTCTAGGGGCCTCCTCATGTGGGGTGGGCTGCGGTGTCCTCACTAGGCCAGCCCAGTCACGGGTCCAGCTGCCGAACTCTGGTGTCACGGCACCGTCACCAGAGAGGGACTGAATCTTAGACTCGCCGCCTGAGTGCAGTCGTGGGCTAAGGGCTTCCAGCTATCCAGGCCTGCCCCCTTCACCCACGGTGCTGTCGCCTCAGGACTTGGTGGTGGTGATGATGATGATGATGGTGAGAAAGAGATGAAGAAGGGTGGAGGAAACGACAGAATGCCAGTAGCTGGGTATATTGTTTTGCAACGGCCACACACACAAACTTGGCCCAAACCGTTTTCACCGTGGCTCAAGACATATGAGACAGGCGGCTTCTCCGATGTTGGTTGCATCGGGCTGCCGGGTTCTTGTTATGTCAAGGCCCGCCTTGTTGCCTGCCCGACAGGCATTGCCCTCTTCCGCCGGCGTTGGGAAGCTCCGCCGTTGGGGTCTTGTTTGGTTTGATTTTGGAGTTTTCCTTCTCCTAGCCTTTGCCTATCTTAAATAAAGGAGAAGGCCTATAGGGGTCCAGTCTTGGTTTGGTCTCTCAGAACTGGCCTTAGCGATATGGTTGAGCCTGCCAGGGTGGATCAACTACCCCACCGCCATTGCCCAGCCCATCATATGTATATATGTGTATATATATGATGTATCTGTATATATATATATATATATATATATATATATATATATATATATATATATATATATATATATATATATATATATATATATATATATATATAGAGAGAGAGAGAGAGAGAGAGAGAGAGAGAGAGAGAGAGAGAGAGAGAGAGAGAGAGAGAGAGAGAGAGAGAGCATTACCTTACCTTACCTTATTGCCTTATTTTTTGTTTAGGTTCCCCCAGGTCCCTCAGTGTGAGGCACCTCGTATATCCACCAGAGAGTTGCTAATGCATCTTCCGGTGTATTTTGCATCTTCCAGTCTTGGATGGTCTGGGATGCATCTTAGGTATTTATCGAGCTTATTCTTAAACACATCTACGCTCACTCCTGATATGTTTCTTAGATGAGCTGGCAGCACATTAAATAGTCGCTGCATTATCGATGCTGGTGCGTAGTGGATTAATGTCCTGTGCGCCTTTCTTAGTTTACCTGGTATATTTTTTGGCACTATTAATCTACCTCGGCTTGCTCTTTCTGATATTTTTAGCTCCATGATGTTTTCAGTAATTCCTTCTATTTGCTTCCATGCTTGTATTATCATGTAGCGTTCTCTTCTCCTTTCTAGACTGTATAGTTTTAAAAATTTCAGTCTTTCCCAGTAGTCAAGGTCCTTAACTTCTTCTATTCTAGCAGTATGGGACCTTTGTACACTCTCTATTTGCGCAATATCCTTTTGGTAGTGTGGGTACCATATCACATTGCAGTACTCGAGTGTACTACGTACATAAGTTTTGTAAAGCATAATCATGTGTTCAGCTTTCCTTGTTTTAAAGTGTCTGAATAACATTCCCATTTTTGCTTTACATTTAGCCAACAGTGTTGCTATTTGGTCGTTGCATAACATATTCCTATTTAACATTACACCAAGGTCTTTAATTGCTTCCTTGTTTGTGATTGTCTCATTATTAGGTCCCTTGTATGCATATACCATTCCTTCTCTGTTTCCATAATTTATTGACTCGAATTTATCGGAGTTAAATACCATCCTCTTTATCTCCGCCCATTCATATATTTTGTTTAGATCTCTTTGTAGTGAGTTCCTATCTTCATCACAAGTAATTTCTCTACTTATTCTTGTGTCATCGGCGAAACTTCTCACTACGGAGTTTTCAACATCACAGTCTATGTCTGAGATCATAATAACAAACAACAGTGCAGCTAATACCGTACCTTGTGGTACACCAGATATTACCTGGGCTTCATCTGATTTCTCGTCATTTGCAATCACTATCTGTTTTCTGCTTTCTCATATTTTTCTCCAATATGTTATGGTCTACCTTGTCAAAGGCTTTTGCAAAATCTAGATAGATCACATCTGTGTCTTTTTCATTTATCATATTTTTGTATATGTTTTCATAGTGTGCTATCAGTTGGGTCTGTGTACTTTTTCCAGGCACGAAACCGTGTTGACCCATATTAAACAAATTATTTTTAACCAAATGGTTCATTATTTTCTTTTTTATTACCCTCTCATACACTTTCATAATATGTGATGTTAGACTAACAGGTCTATAATTGCTTGCCTCTAGTCTTGATCCACTTTTGAAGATAGGGATTATATAAGCTAATTTATGTTTAACATATATCTCGCTCATATCTACACTTTGTCTTAGCAGTATTGCAAGCAGCTTTGCGATAGTGTTTGCAGTTTTTTTTAACAAAATCGCTGGAACTCCATCTGGTCCGGCTGCCGATCCATTTTTAATTTCGTTTATAGCCGTGACAATATCTGCTTCATTAATATCTATATCCGTTAGATATTCAACATTTTCTTCTCTTATTTCTGTTTCATTATTCTCATTCGCAATTCTTGGTGTGAACTCACTCTTATATTTTTCTGCTAATATGTTGCATATTTCCTTTTTTTCATTCGTTAGCCGTCCTTCAATTCTTAGAGGGCCTTTTTCTAATCTCCCTTTATTCATCTTTTTTGCATAGGAGTAAAGTATTTTGGGGTTTCTTTTTATATTTTGAAGTGTCTTTTCTTCTAAGTCCTTTTTTTCATTTTCTTTCGACTGTATAATCTTTTGTTCTGCTTTTTCTATCTTACATTTTATTTCCCTCATTTTCCACACATTTTTTTCTTTTGCAAAATTTTTCTTCCACTTTCTAATTTTCTGAAATAAGATCCTTCTGTCTCTTGGTATGCACGTCTTTTGTTTATTGTTTTTTTTCGGTACATATTTTTCAACAATTTTCTCAAGTATTTTGTACAGTATGTCCGTATTTACCTGTATATTATCACTTACAAATACATTTTTCCATTCTTTATTCAGTTCTTCATTTATTTCTGACCATTTTATATTCTTACTGTAAAAATTATATTTTCCATATCCTTCCTAAAGTTTTGTACTTTTATTAATTCTGCGATCACTTGCTTTGGAATGGACTATCAATTCTATGACATTGTGGTCTGAAATTCCCATGTTATACACTATTATTTCTTTAACATAATTCACCTCATTCACAAATACTAGATCTAGGACATTTTCCTTTCTTGTTGGAATGTGGTTTATTTGTTGCATATTATGTTCTAATAGCATATCTTGAAGCTTTTCAAATTGCCTCTTATCTTCTGCGCTACCATTACTATCTTTTTTATATGTATACATACAACCACTTTCTTCTATCCGTTCTTTCCAATCCACGAAAGGAAAGTTAAAATCTCCGGATAGGAGTATATTCCAGTCTTTATGGTTTCTACATATATCATCTATTTTTTCTATTATTATATCAAACTCCTTAGTGTTTGGGGGTCTGTAAACTGCAATATTCACTAGTTTTTCAAATTCAAATTCTACCGCAATCAATTCACATTCTGTGTTGCTGTATTTTTCAGACTTTTCTTTGATTTATGTCTCTTCCATATATTGCAGTTCCCCCTTGATTCCTATTTTTTCTGTCTGATCTATAAGTTTGGAACCCTTTATCTGGTCATCACTGCCAGTCTCTTGGGAATACCATGTTTCACTTATATTTAATATATCTATTTTTTCAATTTGGGTTAGTTCTTCTAAGAACTCTATTTTCCTTTTAGAGTTACTCGTGACTAAACCCTGTGCATTCATCACTATTATGGTTTGTGTTTCATCCCCATTATTTAATATTGGTAATAATATGGATTCTCCCATGCTTCCTTCCTGTTCTGATATGATGTTCTTTTCTTCATTTCCCTGAATTCTGCGATTAAAAAATCCAACTTTTCTATTATATTTGCTCTTTCGCCTTCATATTTATTTTTGTGTGTATACCTGCAATTGTCCCCATATCTGCACCAACCCCTGGCATTATAGATGCATTCTTTGTAGTTGGGCTCTAAATGTGCAGGTTTGGGTTGAAAGGCCTCATATCTTGGGGCTCTCGGTTCATAGCGCGGTATATACACGGCCTGCTTTTTTGTTTCTTTTTTTGTTCCTTTTTGCTTTCATTTTTCTTTATAGTTTGCTGAGTTTTCTTACTTTCATTCATGGTTGCAGGATGCATATATCGACATATTTTGTTGAAACTGCATCCTTTTCCTTCTTTTAGGTTTTTGCATATTTTTGGATGGAGATCTCTGCATTCGTCTCCATATCCGTCTAAATACGCACATTTACCATATATTTCATAATTATGGCATATCTTTGGATGCTTGTAGTAGCATCTTTCGCCAAATCTGCAATTCCCTCTTTTCAGCATATTGCAGACTATATCCTTCTTTTCTATTTTTTCTTGTTCTTGCTCTTCCCTAAAATTATGTAGGTCCGGGTAGAGTCTCTTGGGTCTATTATTTGTTTCCATCTGGTAATTTATTTCTTTATAAGTATGTTGTTGGATGGCATCATAGGTTATATCAATGATTTCTTCTGCATCCTTACACATATCCTGTTCATTGTTCTCTTCTTCTTCTTTTTCTTCTTCTTCTTCTTCTGTTTCTTCTTCTTCCTCTTCTTTATCTTCAACTATTTGCAGATTTAGTCTCGACTTAATTATATTTTCTATCCAGACTAAGCATGTTGAGCAGAATACCTTTGTCTTTATTTTCTATTTTTTGCTGTATTTCAGCACATGTGGGGTGTGTTGGAACATGACAGGCATCACATTTTCTAATCAATTGTTGAGGATTATTAATGGAATACCATATCTTACATGTATTACACCATTTTGGCATTCTTTTTCCCATTGCATCAATCAGCATATTCACCATATTGGACTTCTTATTGTTCTTTGATGGAATGTGTTGATTGATGTAGACTTTCTTTATAAGTCTCTTTATCACTTGGATCTTCTTTGGAATTTCTTCTATTATTTTGCTGATGTTTTCCGCAGATTTGCTCCAGTTTATTGGATCATATTGTTTCAATATGTCTGCGAATATTTTTCCGTCACACTGGTTGACGTTACTAGTGACCTCTGTTATCAGACGGTCGAGCTCCTGTTTCCCCAACTCATGGAATTTACTTTTGCTGAGTCCAGCGATGTCTCTCCAAGCCTTGCCCGTGTTGTACGTAGCCATCTTGATTAGATTTTTAGTAATTCACAAGATAACTATTCTATGCCGACGTTTTATCCCACTTCTCTGACCTCAAACTAATCACTGACTATTCACAAAAACTTGTAGCTATATTGCACTCGATAGCCTTTTGTTATCCGCGTTAAATCAGGATATTTATAGGGTCGCAAAAGTGTAATCACTCACCGGCACACAGATACAAAACAGAGAGAGAGAGAGAGAGAGAGAGAGAGAGAGAGAGAGAGAGAGAGAGAGAGAGAGAGAGAGAGAGAGAGATAAAATAATGTCTATTTTTAAAACCTTACTTAAAACAATGGCCATTAACATATACCCCTAACGCTAAACTTGTAAGAATAATCGTCCTAAGCATTTTGGCAAGGAAAAAGAAAACAGTTTTTTTATGACATCTCTCTCGCGCGCACACACTAACACAAAGGTAAATAGGGCATGAAGTGTGCTCTTGACAGATTATGCTAATAGCCCTCTTCTTCTCCTCCATTCTTTTGGTAAGTAGACATAATGGATGCTTCGCCTTCGGTGCTTGAGACACGACATCAAAAACATCTTAGACCTTGATGGAGAAAGAATCCTTTCTTTTCATTCCTTTAAGGACGTTGGGGAGGGAAAGGAAGGATCGAAGGATTTCTGCTCAGGAGGAAAAAGGAAGGAGGAGGAAGTTCGTATGAATGTGCCTGGCTTAAAAGAAGAGGATATGAATCGCTATGTGGAGATGGATAATAAATAAAGAATCTCCCCTATTATTATTATTATTATTATTATTATTATTATTACTAGCCAAGCTACAACCCTTGTTACAAAAGAAAGATGATATAAGCCCAAGGGCTTCAACGAGGAAAAATAACCCAGCGAAGAAAGGAAATATGGAAAGAAATAAACGATGAGGAAAAATTAACAAATTATTCTATAAACAGTAACAAGATAGAGCATGTGTCTGGCTATATATTTATACACACAAACACACATGCTCACACACACACCCACACACGCTCACACACACACAGACACACACATATATATACATATATATATATATATATATATATATATATATATATATATATATATATATATATATATATATATATATATACACACACATGCATATACATACCACTCACGCACAGTGGCACTTCCATACATAAAACTACTTAGTATCTCCCGTCCTTGGGAGGGGGAAGAGGAAATAGCCATACCCTGGAATTAGGGGGTACCTCAAGAGGTACAGTGTTTGGGTGTGCGTGCAAGTCTATGTTTTGACGGATCAAAAGCAAATACAAGAAGACATGTAGAAAGCAAGGTAGAAACCAGAAATATAACGATTGGTTTATCATAACCACAGGAGAGAAGATTAAGGAATGTTAGGTAACATGAGAAAGTAATATAAACCTATATATACATAATAAGAATAAATAAAGGTGTATTTATGTCTCGAAGAGAAATTACACGATACAAAAATTTAATTTTTAAGAATAACTAAGTCGAAAGCATTTGCATATTACAGAAAACAAAAGAAAAAATACCATATTGAAGAGAGAAAGGTGAAAACCCCATTTCATTTTAAGGCGAGAGTTATTATGAAAGATAGAAAGAATATGACCTAACTCCGAATTACTAGTTAATTATTTTTAAACTTTGGCGGCGCTACCAAGAATTTTTGGCTATAAAAAATTTGAAAAAAAAAAGGGAACAAAATATTTTACTTTTAATTTGCCTACAAAACCATTTTCCTATAATATCCTTTCGGACATATTACTTTCTCTTAAAATGATAAAAACAAAGTGATAAACTCAGAGTTCGATGCATGGGGAATCAATAATTCTGGAAAAAAAAATAAGGCCTAAAACAAACTGAACGCAAAATCAAAATCACTGAGAAAAGCAAAATATAAACTGACCGTGAAGAAAGCGCATTACAGGCCCAACATGAGCCTAATAAAAGAATAGTATGAGAAGATAATAATTTGAATTCAGAAGGGGAATGGAGGGGGGTGGAGCGTTGTTTTACTGACGATGTTGCCAAAACCTTCAGAATGCGACATTGCAGAGCATAATTCATTAATGATTAGGTATATTTACTTGAAAATCATAATTAAGAAGTATATATATATATGTATATATATATATATATATATATATATATATATATATATATATATATATATATATATATATACATATATATCTATATATATATATTTATATATATATATATATATATATATATATATATATATATATATATATATATATATATATATATACATATATTCAAATAAGCCATATATCTTTGATACATTAATGTCTCGTTTCTCTTAACGACCTCGGGATCAGAGCCCCAGGCGATATCACACAAAGACAAGAGCTTGTGCTTGGCCGGGAGTCAAACCCTGGTACGGCAAACTTGTATAGACAGTGACTAAACAACTTGGCCACGGAAAAATATCTTTCTTCGTGGCCAAGTGGTTTAGTCACTGTCTATACAAGTTTGACGGACCAGGGTTCGACTCCCAGCCAGGCACAAGCTCTTGTCTTTGCGTGATTTCGCCTGGGGCTCTGATCCCGAGGTTATTAAGAGAAACCAGACATTAATGTATAAAAAAACATATGGCTTATTTGAATATGAAAAAACACATCTAAATGTGCAAAATTTATAATACATATCTGTATAAATATATATATATATATATATATATATATATATATATATATATATATATATTCCGTCTAGCTGTGGTTATCAAGTAACTCTCATTACAGCATTTGGGTGTCTGAATATAATAAATGACTTCCTTGTGTTTATGAATATGATAAGAAATGTGTTTGCTTTCTTAATTATATTTATAAACACTCCTACCTTGCTCCATGCATTTAGTTCTGCGCATGACTCAGTGAATATGCTTAGATATATCCCTGTGTTTCTGAATGTTTAATGCTTTCAGTCTCAATGCTTTTGTTAAATATCCATCTAGCTAAGCAGATGGAAACGTCTGAATGAGACATTACCTGACGGTGGTGTCCATCTCACACTGGTTGTGACTTCACTTGTTTTGCCTTTCATAATACGGCTAAATTCAAAACTATATCTAATATTTCCTCTTTCATCTATTACCTATTCACATGCAAATTTCTGCACACTCAGGCAAGAGCATGCTTTTAAGAAATTAACAACGATGCAACATTATTACTTTGTTACATCACCTTTAAGAGATACTACTAACTGGGTTAATATTTTCCTTCAATTTCTGTTCTATTCAGATGCAAATTTCTGCCTTGGCTAGTGTGGGGTAAGGGAAACTGTTCTTTCGGTCTTGAATAAGGTACGAACGCCATATATGATCATTCCATACGAACAACTAGATACTTTAAAGTGTAATTATGATACGAAAATCTGAGGAATATGGAAATCCTCAGAACAGGGTTAATTAGTCAACCCCCATCTCTTAGTTGCTGCGGTTATATAATTTTCCAAAAGTTTCTACATATCAGTGGAGATGCACTGGGATTTTGACTGACTGTTTAAAGCTACAATTATAGCTTCATTGAAATAGGTGAAAGGAATACGAGTCCTATTTTTCCTAATATAATAAAAAATTTCAATATTCCTAAAGTGTTTCAAGCTCTACTTAACTACGACTTCAGTGCAGCCCTGAATGTTTTAGACTTTCACAAAAGAAAAGTCACCCAAGAATGATGCAAGTTTTTACATTCATCATCTTAATCAAATTTGTTACATTTTCCTGAGATGTTTCTACAGAAAACTCTAATTATGAACTTCACTTCTTGAAAAATAAACTCAATTAAAATTTCTAATATTTACTTTTCACATTAGAAAATACTTCCCTCCCTTAGCCGCATGGATGATAATTCAAGATTTTCACATTTCATCAGTATAAAGAAAAATAGAACTCATCTTTCACCTGTTTGAATTAGAATAAAATTTAAGGTATATAGCTTACAATATAAGGTCTTCCTTATCAGCTGCATGATAAAATTCCTCCTCCACCTATCAGCATTAGCATAAAAAAAACTTTATCCCCTTAGCTATAAGAACCAAAATAAAGGACTTTTAACTTTCCACAATATAAATTAGAGGAAAGTGTTTTTCAGATTCAGCTATAACACAAGCACGACGTCACGAGCTATTATCTGTCCAATTTTTCTCAGACACATTTACCATACAATTCTCTAATCTCTTCTTAAACATGGCTAATCATCCCCCCAAAAATTCTTGAGATTCGGTCTCATAGATTTTAAGCTCTGTGATTGTTTTTTTTACATTCTCATAACCCTGGCCTTGACATTAAACCCAATAAGTCCCACAATTTAATCAGGTTGTCCTTGGCATATGTCCAGTCATCCAGGCAAATTTCTTGAGATTAGGTCAAATAGTGTTTGGGTTATATGAATCACAAACACACACAGACAGACATAGATGGCTATCAAAACATAACCCTTTCCGCTCTGAAGTTGGCGAAGGTAACGAGTATCAAACGTGATAAGAAGTTTGCTGAAGAGTTCTTGAATTTTTCCCAAGTTTATTAAAACTTCCCATAAACGCTAGCTGTATCTCTACCGGATATGATAGAGCATCTGTCAAACTTTTTGAAATGTTTGCCAAATTCTTGAGGAACGTTGGCCAAATGTATTGAGATTTCCTAGCCGATAACAAGGAAGATTGTGAATACATGTCGGACATTTAGGGTATGTTTTAGTATGCAGGTGGCTATGATTTTCGACCTTACTACGTTGTCTTTGTTATACCTTATTTTCAGCGCAAAAAATGGAGAATTTATGAATAGAATATTTACTAAAATAAAAATAACTTCGAGAGAGAGAGAGAGAGAGAGAGAGAGAGAGAGAGAGAGAGAGAGAGAGAGAGAGAGAGAGAGAGAGAGAGAGAGAGAGAGCAGAATGGTTTTTATATCTAATTCTGTATATATGTTATTTTTATTGCTCTCGGTTAACATAGTCCTTGTAAGTTTACTGATTATGCCAGATAGCCAAATTCACTTGTGGAAATACTCCATCATTTGATTCTTTCATGCCTTCGTGTTCATTTAGGATGCTCTTCGAAAAGAAATATTTAATGACATATGGAACGATTCTTGAGTTATTCGTAGGATAATCCATCAACTTTTAACGAAAAAGAGATGATCCGGCTTAGATTAAACTTCTAGTATACAGTGAAACTCCCCTATCCGCTGATTCGACTATCGCTGTTAAACTATCGATTCCTTTATATATATATATATATATATATATATATATATATATATATATATATATATATATATTTATATATATTATATATATACATATATATATATATATATATATATATATATATATATATATATATATATATATATATATATATATGTATATATATATATATATATATATATATATATATATATATATATATATATATATATATATATATATATATATATATATATATATATATATAAATTCATATATCCAATTCTACTGCCTTTGTGTGGTTTATGTCATTTGTAGCTGTTACTTTCATAAGCCCATGGGTTTATAGTATCCTGCTTTTCCAAGAAGTCTTTTAGCTTATTTAATAATAATAATAATAATAATAATAATAATAATAATAATAATAATAATAATAATAATAATAATAATAATAATAATAATAATAATATATAATAATAATAATAAACGCCTGTTTTGTTTGTTCCGGTGTAAATGCGACTCTCGAGTGACTTGAAATTAGTTTGAGTGCACCCCCCAGACAATTGAAACTAGTTTCATAACTCTCCCTATTAGGGTGAAATGACTCCCATTTTTTAATGCTCAAAATAGAGATATTATAAGAGTAATTACATTTTTTAATCTCCATTACAAAATTTAAACTTTATGGAAACAACGACATTGGAATGAAACTGATTAGTACTCAAGATACACAATCTCATTAACTATACCGTCTTTTGGTTTATGCATGCACAATGTATAAGTTGGACCGAACTTTGCCCACACAAATATGTTCACATAAACAGGTTGACTGCCGCTAATATCTCCTCTGTAGTCCCCGATTGAAACATAGGTGGTATTTTCGGTAATGCTAGTAGCATGGTCACAAATTAAGCTGCTGATGACGGCGTGTTGGTTCCCTTCTCAGGTGATAGCATGACAATGAGCGGAAAAGAGTCTCCGTCTCTTTCAATGTTGTTAACTAAAGCCTACCTGACACTTGCGCGCATTTTTGCCACGCACTGTTCACGACCAGTTCACTCCAGTTCGCGCATCGTTCACGACAAGTTCACGCGACGTTCACGACAAGTTCACGCGGCGTTCATGCCATGGCACGAATTGGCACGCCTAGTTCACGAGAAGTTCACGACACGTTCACGCGAGTTCGTGCATCCTTCCGCATCGTTCACGCATCGTTCACGCCAGTTCACGCCAGTTCACGAATTGGCCACTCCATATAAAAACGGGGCTTCTCCAACCCGAGGACATTCTTGGATTGGCTTCGGAAGAGACAACAATGCTTTCTGTCAGAGACACCATTGCATTGAGTAGAAGAAACGTATCTTTTGCGTTTGTATTTTTTGTTGCCCTTTATTTTTGTTTCAATAAGAAAGCATTTGATTTACATATAAATAGCAGACATAAAATATGTACAAGTATTAAGAAAGCATTTTATTTTAACATTAAAAGCAGCAAACATGAAAATTTTTTCGGCTGTTGATTTTAAGTGAAATAGAGAAAAAAGTGTGTTGAAATAAGAAATCATTTTTTTTTTACATTAAAACAGCAAACAGAAAAAATTTGTTTTGCTCTTCATTTTAAGGTAATGAAGAAGAATAAGTATGTTGATGAAATAAAACATCATTTTATTTTTACATTCAAACAGCAAACTTAAAAATTTGTTGGGTTTATTTTTAGTTCATTTTTATTTAAAACAAAAGTTTTGGCTCTTGATTGGTAATAGAAGAAAATAAGTGTGTGCATGAAATAAGACATCATTTTATTTTTACATTCAAACAGCAAATATAAACAATTATTAGGTTTATATTTTTCTTTCCTTTTCATTAATTTTTTCGTTTCCTTTTTGTCTCTTCATTATAAAGTTATAGAAATAGTTTGAAATAAGATATCATTTTTTTTTCACATTAAAACAGCAAATATAAAAATTTATTAGGTTTATTTTTCTTTCCTTTTCATTAACTTTTTCGTTTCCTTTTTGTTTCTCTTCATTATAAAGTTATAGAAATAGTTTGAAATAGGATATCATTTTTTTTTCACATTAAAACAGCAAATATAAAAATTTATTAGGTTTATTTTTCTTTCCTTTTCATTAATTTTTTCGTTTCCTTGTTGTTTCTCTTCATTATAAAATTATAGAAATAGTTTGAAATAAGATATCATTTTTTTTCACATTAAAACAGAAAATATAAAAATTTAATAGGCTTATTTTTCTTTCCTTTTCATTAATTTTTTCGTTTCCTTTTTGTTTCTCTTCATTATAAAGTTATAGAAATAGTTTGAAATAAGATATCATTTTTTTTTCACATTAAAACAGCAAATATAAAAATTTATTAGGTTTATTTTTCTTTCCTTTTCATTAATTTTTTCGTTTCCTTTTTGTTTCTCTTCATTATAAAGTTCACGCCCCTTCCCACATCGTTCACTCCAGTTCACGCCAGTTCCCGCACTGTTCACTCCAGTTCACTCCAGTTCGCGCATCGTTCACGACTATTTCACGACTATTTTGTGCGTGCCAATGTGTGCCACAAACTTTAAACATTTCAAAGTTCTGGGCACGCATTGCACGCACTGGCACGCGAGTTCCAGCACTGTTCACGACATTTTCACGACTCGTTCACGCAAGTTCGCGCATCAATGCATGCCAGTGCATGCCACGAATGCGTGCAAGTGTCAGGTACCCTCAAAGCGGTTTGCTGATTTTTTCTAATTTTTTTCGGGATCAATGTGACTTCTTTTTAAATTGCAGGCCTCCATCAGAGTTGTTGCAGTTTGTCTTGGATGATGAAAGACCGATGCTTTCCCCTGAAATCTAATTTTTGCCCATTGTCGTTTCCCAAATGTTCAAGATGAGTATTCAAAAAAAAAAAAAAAAAAACTTTCACTTCCGTCATGTTTTTGGAGAACATCACTGTAATCAACTCAATGCATATTCGACGGGTGAATGAATTCAATCTGAGTTCATTTGACTGAGGAGTCATTTGGAACTTGTGGTGAGTCGTCTGAAACTAGTTTTAAAAGACTGGGGGAGTCTCTGAAACGGTGAGTCATCTGAACCGGTTACACTGTACTAAATACTACTAGAAAAATTATCGTAATTAATACCACTTCGAACCCTGCATTATAAATTCCTAGTGTTCATCAATTCTTATGTACAGTGCATCTTTCCTAAGCAAAGTAGCTCAGGATAAAGGATCGTGAACACAGTTTTAATAGAGTGGGTACACTTATTAAAGTTTCAAGCAACTATGGTTTGTACCTTCATTAATATCTTGCTTTTTCTTAATATATTTCCCTCCTTCTTTCCTTCAGATCTTGGAGTGTTTAATATTGTGGTATTTTAAATATTCCTTATCTACAAACGATGAAACTTTCTATTTTCGAAAATTTTCTGGTGTGCTATTGGAAACGTTGTGTGTTCTGCCAATATCATCGTTTATAATCTACTTCCGGAAAAGTGTTATGATTTGCAGTGGGAAATATTTCTTAGTTTACCAGTGGAAAAGTTTTTTTGATCTGCAGTCGCAAGTGGCTCTTCATCTGCTGCGGGAAACAGTTATTTAAACTTCCACCGGAGAAAAAGAAATCATATCTGGAACTGAAAACATGTTTTCGTTTCCCTCCTGGAACGTTTTCCGCATTCAGCGTACACCGATGTTTATCATCAATTGCAAACGTTTTGTAATAATCATAGGGAACATTCTCGAGTTTTCTTCGAAAGAAGTACCATAGTGGTCTTTATCTTTCTTTGATTTACACTAATCTAACTATTTGTTAAAGTAATAGCCACAGGTGTATCTTCACCGTTAATTGATGCTCTTTTTATTGCAAATTAGGCAACTTCAACTGAGAAATAAGCTGTGGTATGATTTTGTTGTTGGGTAAATGAAGACTATAATGACTTCTTGTTGATCTCTTCTGGCTTTTTAGTGATTGTTCATATGCTGTACTAATTTACTGTTCATAAGACGCCTACTGTTTTTTTTTATGGATGGAAGACGTTTTTAAGGGTTACATCTAGTGTTAAAACCCCATAAAAACCTTGAAGTTAAAAATTAGAAGCTAAATCGGGAAGAATATGATTGCCCGTCTAGTTATTTTCGTTGTCGACGTCTTCTATATTTTAGTTAATGATCAGTTGGTTGAGAATGCTCAATCTATTATCTGAAATCCTTTTTGGAAATTTTTGGCTAATCTATATTATGCCATTAACGAAGCGATGAAATTCATTCATTTATGACGCAGGTAATAAAATATGCTGATTCTGAAACATCCAATCCGAATAATGAATCGTGACCTTTTGCGATTGAAGTTGCTGATGGTCAGAGCCGATTTTAACTTTATCCTGTGACTTTTCAGGTGGACTTCATCAACTGTGGCGAAATATACTGTAAAAGTTAAATTACTGAGAGATATGGCGAGAAAAGAATATTTGGCAATGCGTTTACTGCCAGTGAAAGCAAATATGTCCCTTCTATTTTATGTTTTGCCAAACACATATATCAGAACACCAGCATATGCAACCAACAAAAGTAATTTTAGAAATAGTGTTCCACTAAGGAAAAATAATTGAAAGTGGCTTTCCATCATAGAGGTTAATCGAAAATATTCTGAAATATTTTGAAATTGATTAAACGAATTCCAGATTCGGTGGAAATCCCCTTTGGATTGGTATTTTTATGAAAAGAGGAAAACGCAGATTGGAGACACTCTTGCAATAATGATATTGCATAATCATTTGGAAGTTAAAAGCAAAGTCTCTCTCTCTCTCTCTCTCTCTCTCTCTCGTCCGCTGTAGGACAAAGGCCTCAGGCATGTCAATACATGTTTGCGGTTTGGCCAATTTCTATCACCATGTTGATCAATGTGTATCGCCTGATCACTCACAGCAAACCAGCCTAGTATCGGTTTCCCATTCAGTAGGATATATATGCATGTGTATATATATATATATATATATATATATATATATATATATATATATATATATATATATATACTGCGTATATATTAAATATATGATATAAACATATATATATATATATATATATATATATATATATATATATATATATATATATATATATTTATATATATATATATATATATATATATATATATATATATATATATATATATATGTATATGTGTGTGTATGTGTGTGTATGTGTTTGTGTACATATGTATGCTGAATTTTTGGCAACAAACTTCACTTGATTTCATCCTAACTCTCTGTTAGTACCTAATAAGCACCTAGATTAACCCTAACTAATAGAATCATATAACTAAAAATATTAGGATGGTATTACTTTCAGAAAAAATATTTGTAAATAAAGAGAATAAAGTTTATATTTCAATCCAAAAATCCATCGTAGATTATGCGTTTAAGACGTACTAAATACTCAATTTCAGAGCAGTATACATAAATAGGGCTGAAATTCATAAAGAAAAAATATGGGAGAAATTGACTGGCAAAATGCCTCGCTGATTAGGCCTGCACCTCTGCAAAGGTATCGAGAGAAGCCACGTGGAATAAACTGAGTGTGAAGAACGAAAATGAAAAATGAGAGGGGGAATAAAATAAAGATTGAAAGAAGAAAAAATCGTGATAGCCGTATGGGAAGAGGCAATGTAGGGGAGACTGAATAAAGGGCAAAAAACGGAAGGGAGGAAAGGCAACCCGGGATTTCCATAAAGGAAATATTCATTGCACACCAAGAGAGAGAGAGAGAGAGAGAGAGAGAGAGAGAGAGAGAGAGAGAGAGAGAGAGAGAGAGAGAGAGAGTTCATATAAAGGATATTTTCCTGCATGTATGTGTGAGGATGAGAATTGCGTGTCAAGTAAGAAAGAAACACTGGAAGGCTTTTTAACCAAGGATTCATATTTGTTTTAATCCCCCGTCTCTCTCTCTCTCTCTCTCTCTCTCTCTCTCTCTCTCTCTCTCTCTCTCTCTTGCCATTATTCAATATGTAGGTCTGTTGGCGCAATATAAACCTTTGAAAATCATTTTACAAAATATTTTATTTGGAATACTGCAAGAAAAGAGCAATTGCAATTATGTTAATAAAAAATTAACAAAATTAAAAGGAATAATGAAATTAACATTACAAATGCTATTCCGAAAACTTGGTTTGAATAATACAAATTGAATTGCGTTATTTTGTCAGGTTAGTATTATGAATGTTCTATATTATACAAACTGATTAAAATCCTTTAAAATTATAATGCTTGCGTTTTCAGCTTCGCTGTTTATAAAATGGCTATTTTGCATTGCAAACTGCTGTCTGCACAAGTTTTGTTTCCATTATGAAAACTTTTATTTATCTCATTTACTAATTTCCTTAAAATCTTACATCAACACAACTAGCTTAAATATATATATATATATATATATATATATATATATATATATATATATATATATATATATATATATATATATATATATATATATATATATATATATCTTCCTGAATGGGTATACTCCAACGTGGTCAAAGAATTTTGTATCGCCATGACCAGCAAAGCTGTGCTAGACATAGCCACTCGTACTAGGTTGGTTTGCTGTGAGCGGTCAGACTAAAATCTCCTGCTATCGCCAATCCGCGGTTGTCAGCGCTGTGATGAAAAGGCCCCAAAACTCCAGGCATATCTGAGGCCTTTGTCTTAAAATGGACTAGAAATAGCTGCATTTGTTATTGGTTTTATATATATATATATATATATATATATATATATATATATATATATATATATGTATGTATATATATACATATTAGTGTGTGTGTATATATATATATATATATATATATATATATATATATATATATATATATATATATATATATGTATATATATATATATATATATATATATATATATATATATATGTATATACATACATATACATATATATATACATATATATATATATATATATATATATATATATATATATATATATATATTCATATACACTCCATTATATGAATGTATATATATATATATATATATATATATATATATATATATATATATATATATACATATACACTCCATTATATGAATGTATATATATATATATATATATATATATATATATATATATGTATATATATATATGGATATGTGTATATTTGTCCTTTTAACTTTTTAATCTAAGTTTCATTTATTTCTTCTTAAAAAGAATCACAATTTTTGGTTCTTTGCAGTCGTCCTTTATCATGCTGATTTATGATGCCCATACTGTTGGTATTTCTGTGTAAACATGTGATTGATCACAGTCGTTTTTGTCTGTCTGATGTTTTTTTTTTTTTTTTTTTTTCAGTGGATTGATGCCAGAGAATTCAGAACACACACAGTCACATGCACACTGTGTTTTGTTTCTCTAGCTTTATTGTAGCTCACTACCCAAGAATAGAATGGAGTGATTAATGCCAGTAAAGTTTGGTTTCACTTGTTTATAGAGAGTCTGAGGCCAATCCAGACCAGATATATTAATTTCATTATTACTATTAAACAAACATTAGTACAAAGCAAAGAAAACTTCCATAGAAAAAAAAGGAATTTTTAAGATTAAGTAAAAAAGGGAATGAATAATGATGTCGGATATTGACTGATTGATTGTAAGCTATTTAGCATAGTGTTTACCAGTAATACAGAGAGAGCAGATCCTTCAATTGAATTCATTTGATGGACTAGTAATTCGATAAGAATAGCTAATGAATTGCTCTTATGCAAATAAATTAAAAGAAAAATAATTGAAAGATTCAAACAAAAGATTATATATGAAAGTTACTAAATTGAAGAAGAATGTAAGGAATTGAAATGCAAGTATTTAAATGGATGGAAACAAAAAGAATTTGAATGAAGCCAAATCTACATGTGTTATAAACATGGCAACAGTTTTATTGAAACGTTAGTTGGGAAAAAAACCCCGACATGTTGCACATGCGGATAACGTGTAGGAGAGACAATAAACACGTAGAACATAATGTCAATACGATACAAATAAGCTATATACGCCAGTTTCTTTTTTGCAAACTTTTTTTCATAAATGCGTATTCCATGTACATGCATATTACATGCCCATTCGCTTCTCAAATGAAATTTGATCGAGAAATAACGGAAAATATAATCCGATAAATGCAATGTAGTAGGTAATCATGCATCTTATTGTATCTGTAGCATGTACTTACAGATAACTTGATAACCCTTTAATCGCTCGTTGTAAATCATTAAACAGTTAGTAAAGTGTAAATTGGTAACCCAATAATCCATTATTATTATTATTATTATTATTATTATTATTATTATTATTATTATTATTATTATTATTATTATTATTATTATTATTATTAGCTAACCTACAACCCTAGTTGGAAAAGTAGGATGCTATAAGCCCAAGGTCTCCAACGGGGAGAAATAGCTCAGTGAGGAAATTAAAGCCCTTCAGTTAATGTAACTTTACAGTTAATAACAACGATTAACCAACTAATTAAGAATAATTAAACTGATTTCTTTAGAATCACAAATGAATGGAAATGTTAAATTTGTATGAGTGTTCTAAGACGCATACCTAGATCTTATGTATAATTGAGTTAATTGTTTCATGAATGGATAGCTTAAAATCTTGTAATTTACCATTTATTACTGTTCACTGACCACAGTATAAAATATTTTCTTACCCAAATCATTAATATTGAAATCCAAAAAAATTTTTCGCAAATAAAAAATCATTGCTATTCATGTAATTCACTATCATTTATACATACCAAATTCACTGTTTTATTTGCACATCGAATTTACTATATTTGCGTAAAATATTTATCACTATTCCACGCCAATTTCATTAACAATCCCAAACCAAGTGAAACCAAGGGGAGTCAGGGGTAATGGAGGTCTGACATTCCCCTGGCAGCCCATTTTGCATAAGTGATTAATAGGCAAAAGGGACATGCTGAAATTTATAGTTATTGGGACACGGCTAATAATCAGATGATACGCTGGAGAGAGAGAGAGAGAGAGAGAGAGAGAGAGAGAGAGAGAGAGAGAGAGAGAGAGAGAGAGAGAGAGAGAGAGTTATATACTTTGAAAGAAAAGATAGCGATATAGCTTTTCGTAAATATATATATATATATATATATATAAATATATATATATATATATATATATATATATATATATATATAGATATATATATATATGGATATACTGTATATATATATATATATATATATATATATATATATATATATATATATATATATATATTTATATATAAATATATATATATATATATATATATATATATATATATATATATATATATATATATATTATATATATGTATATATATATATACTGTATACGTATATATATATATATATATATATATATATATATATATATATATATATATATATATATATATATATATATATATACATATATATATATATATATATATATATATATATATATATATATATATATATATATATATATATATATTCAAATAAGCCATATATATTTTTGATACATTAATGTCTGGATTCTCTTAACGACCTCGGGATCAGAGCCCCAGGCGAAATCACACAAAGACAAGAGCTTGGCTCCGGCCGGGAATCGAACCCTGGTCGGCAAGCTTGTACAGACAGTGACTAACCCACTTGGCCACGAAGAAAGATGAAAGTCAATGACAATTCTTCTGTACTTATACCTGTTGAATTCAGGTATTTTATACTTAGAATTGAAATCAACCCATCTTCACCATCGTAGCTAATTGGTAGTTTGTTACTTGGCATTCAATTAATGATAAATTTTGCACATTTTTACGTGTTTTTCATATTTAAATAAGCCATATATATTTTTGATACATTAATGTCTGGATTCTCTTAACGACCTCGGGATCAGAGCCCCAGGCGAAATCACACAAAGACGAGAGCTTGGCTCCGGCAGGGAATCGAACCCTGGTCGGCAAGCTTGTACAGACAGTGACTAACCCACTTGGCCACGAAGAAATATAAAAGTCAATGACAATTCTTCTGTACTTATACCTGTCGAATTCAGGTATTTTATACTTAGAATTGAAATCAACCCATCTTCACCATCGTAGCTAATTGGTAGTTTGTTACTTGGCATTCAATTAATGATAAATTTTGCACATTTTTACGTGTTTTTCATATTCAAATAAGCCATATATATTTTTGATACATTAATGTCTGGATTCTCTTAACGACCTCGGGATCAGAGCCCCAGGCGAAATCACACAAAGACAAGAGCTTGGCTCCGGCCGGGAATCGAACCCTGGTCGGCAAGCTTGTACAGACAGTGACTAACCCACTTGGCCACGAAGAAAGATAAAAGTCAATGACAATTCTTCTG
>NC_090741.1:75382380-75387380 GCF_036898095.1 Palaemon carinicauda | reverse complement strand
TCTCTCTCTCTCTCTCTCTCTCTCTCTCTCTCTCTCTCTTTTATATATATATATATATATATATATATATATATATATATATATATAATATATATATATATATATATATATATATATATATATATATATATATATTCGAACAGGTTCATTTTTATTGGTTTGCAGATGTTAACCTTCCAAGTGTGGAAAATTAAAAGAATGCATTTAATACTTTCATTTGTATATCGGAAAATTATTTAAATGTTTAGAAGTTACTAGGAGGCACCAAACCTCGTTTTTAATATCAGAATCCATTTATTTTTATCTTTGGATGCAATACGTATTTCCATGAAAATTGCTGATTACCATAACATTTCGCTAGGCGAAAATGTAATATTATTTGCTCTAAAAGAGGGGAAATTTTATTGTGTATTAAACTATTATAACAATCATAATTTAAATTTTGGCTATTTCTCTTGGTACTCAATTTGGAAAACATTGATCAACATTTAACGGCTAATATGTACTATTAATATGTAATTCTTCATGAATATAAAGAGTATAGTCTCTCTCTCTCTCTCTCTCTCTCTCTCTCTCTCTCTCTCTCTCTCTCTCTCTCTCTCTCTCTCTCTCTCTCTCTCTCTCTCTCTCTCTTTCTAAGGTTTTCATTTAGAACTGTTACACAATTTTTCTTCTTACTCCATTTCGCCTTAAATGTCCAAAAGGTGTTAGCATTCCGGGTCTTGACTCTTATCCCATCTTTAGTGGAGCGGATACCTGACAAGTACACACAATTTTTTCACTTTTCAAGATGGCAGCTACATTTTTTGAAATGGCGACAAAATCCCATTCCAGAATTTCACAAGTTTACCATACGAAGTAATTTTGATGACCAGTGGCCTAGATTTGAGGTAAAACATCTATATTTAAGTCAGTATTCACTGTAAATACAATTTTGTGAAAACTCTGCAAAGCGCATGCACGAAATTAGGCTGACACAGTCACATTGATTCCTGTATCTTCGCTTGTACAGGTGTATAATGCTGTGCCTTGCAATCTTGACCTATGACACTTACAAATCCCAGTACAAATCCTTTTACATCCACATTTTAAGAGCTGTTGACATGTTGCTGCTATTGGCTGTAAGCTGGTCCAGTATGGCGTCCAAACATCGTCTTTTTTTTTGCCAACCCCAACTTTCAGGTGAAGGTAATTTCATAATGTGAACCTCAGACTGACCCCGTGTATGCCCCACTTGCAGTACAACTCGCTTCACATGCTCTACTAAAGCTGCCCTAGAGGGTGGGATAGCATTATAAGGCCTCTGTTTTCGTGCAAACAATTCAAACCTCGCTTCATCGACTTTGTTTGTGGTACTAGAACGGTCGTACATCACCACAACAAACTCTTCAAAGACTCATGTGAGAAGATGATGAGTCATCTGTAGGCGAACTAAGTCTTGTAAAAACCGCTGTTGCCTGAAGATAGACATTCCAGGCCTGCCAGCACGACTTCTTACCTTTGCCAGCAAATTCAGACACTGTATCACAACCAGAGAAGGCGTGAAAAAATATCAATCCTCTTTCTTTAACCCCTAGTGATCTAGATATTTCATGTAAAGGGATCCATCTCAGATCCTTCCCTTTCCCAAAAGCAATCCATAGACTTTCTATATTCAAGCCTGCAAACAATGAAACACCAATGACTACAACATCTGTATCAGAATCCGTGACCCCATTTTCAATCTGGTATTCGATGTTAGGGCCATGTTCAATCATAGATACTAATTCTAGCAATGTATCTGGAATAGCTTCTGATATCAATTCAGGTTTAAAAGTACCAATAAATAGATCCTTGTGCTGTGACTTCTCTTTCCGAACGATTTCTGCTGCCTTTGCCAAATACATGGCATCAGTATACTCGCAGTATACAGGTCCTTTCCCAATATCCTTCTCGAACAGAAGCACTACATCTCAACCTCCATGGTATGCCTGTAGGTCTGGCAGCTTAGACAGAATTCTCCATTTCAATCTTGTTTTGTTTACCTTTATTGCAGCTGATGAAAAATCACTTAGTCTTTTTTGATATAGCAAGCACAGATATGCCAGTTTGAAAACTATACTTCCGAGATTGGCTCTTTGGCATTCCACTATATGTGTTATTAGCTCTGTAAATGCCAGTTCATCGCCAGAGTCGACCTTTTCTTGGTCCGTAGTTGTTTCAAGACCGTGTAGTAACTTTCTTTCTCTGTTGTATAGATACAGTTAAGTCTGTCATTGAGCTGCATTAGCATTGCTTCACAAAGTTCTGATATGGGACTCTCTTTTTCACATAAAAAAATATCTCGCAACATCCATTTCATCTATCTCTTGAGAGGTCTTTTTCTTGTATATTTAGTTGAATCACTTTCATTATCACTGTCCACTTCTGATCTTCGTTTTCTAGCTTTATCTAGTTTAGTGTTGTTAAATTTTATTCTACACGAATGATGATACTGTGCATTATTCCTGATCAGTGTTTTTTCTATTCCTTGACCATCATCAATTCGTCCAACATCTCAATCAATGGGCCTTTCATTTAACTTTCTGAACTCTAGAATATTCTTTGCTAATAAAGTATACCTCGATTTGCTCTTGTCTGAAGTATCCTTGGGTGATATCAATGTTTCATCTTTGCCTACCGAGAGATAAAGCATTTAGTCCAATCAGTTTCCCTTTTCTCATTGGGAAATATTGACAAACGAATTCTTTTTAACATTTCAAAATGAAATAACACAATACATATATACAAAACAAAATTCTTCAATTGAGATCACTATCCTGAGTTTTTTTTAGCAACTAGAGCACAAATTCGATACATCAACAGTTGAAGGGCCGAGGGATTATCCTTTTACCACCTTTAACTTATAAATGCACTTTACTGTATGGGATACGACTAGGGTCGATGCTGTTACCTCTACGCCTAGCCCAATCGTTCATCTACCGCCATTTAACTCCCTTGTGATCTGTACACCATCCAAAGGACAAAAGCCCCGTCCTTCTTGGCTCGGCTTTCCCACGTTGGCACACTCCCGTCTATACGGGTATGACACCTTGACTATATATCTGGTGAATCAAGGTGTATTTGGGAGACTTAATAAAGCTGACACTAAACCCCATGCCGACTTTCACGGCAGCTAGTTGCACCAGTGTGCCTTGGTAGTGTAAGCAACTAGCTCGTTAAAATTGTAGGATCCCCTACAGTAGGCTAAATTGCCGGACCTTACCCACCCCTCCATTTAACAGTCTAAACTGGTTGACCCTATTGGCCATGTGTTCCACCCCACTTATCATCATTTCATGTTCATTTTAATTTTCATTCAAATGTAGGCCACTGGTCATCAAAAGTGCTTCATATGACCCACTTGTCAAAATGGGAGGTTTGCCACTATTTTAATAATGTGGCGGCCATCTTGAAAAATGAAAAATTTGAGTGGCTCATAGTTTTATTTTCATAAGAACACCATAAAGAACCTTCATGCAAAGTTTGATGCTTGTATCATAAATGAACTATTTTGGTAAATTTTTAAGGTTATCCACCCTACTACTAGGTTGTAAATTAATACTGTCAACTAACTAACAAGTACTATTTGTATTGATGAAGACACTTACTTATGCTTAAAGTATTCTAAATGAAGTTTTAGAGCATTGAGTCATTAAGGTGACTACCAATTTATTAGATATTCATAAAAGAATTGGGAAAAGCAAGTTGAGTTTTTGTCTACATTAGACATATCTTTGACAGAAGTAGGTAGGAGGTTGCCAACTTTGACAAATTTTAATAAAGGACAATAATTGAAATTGTAGCCATTCTTTTTAGATTAAGGTTTAAATGTATGCGGAAGTTTGAGTATACTTTGAACATATCTTTACACAAGCTTCTATCTGTAAAGTTATATTTGTTCTAACTTTTGGTGGACCAAGAATGAATTATGGATCATGTCGAATTGCCAAAAATTCCAGAAAAGTGTCTTTCAATTTAAACTTTAACTTAAAGACACTTGGTTAAAGTATATGAAGAGTTTACTTTTCATTAGTTCTGCGGAGCATCTGTTTCTTTCTTTTCGCCATTTAAATGATAGTACACTAAAATGCTTTCTCAGTATGCTGATATTCCAGGAATTGAAAGCACATAGGAAACTATTTTACAAATATTGAAGCACTTATGATAATCAATTTTTAAAAAGCATTTGTCATTTGATGCCTGTTATTTTGCACTTTGCAAATAGTTCCGAACATTAAATCTGGCTGAAAATTAAGCGAATTCGTGAAACTTCATCAAAGTCCTAGTTAAGCCTAGTCAAATCTTTTACAATTTCGTAAAATTTGGTATTTTGGGAAGGAATTCCCCCTAAATAAGTAGAGTTGATAACTTTCCAAATGTTAAATTTTCATTTACATTTTTAAGAAGTTGGTGAACTTGATGCCCAAAGAATTTTTCTTAATATTGGGATTTTAACTTATTTCGTAAATCAGCCAAAATATGAAAACATCTGTTGCTGAACTTTCATTCTTATTCAGTTCCTAAACCCTTTATTTAAATATCACTCTAATATGCTGCGAGAATAGATAATAAATTTCAATAAGCTAAGAAATTTCAGTAGAATTATTATCTATTCTAAGAAGTTGGAGTAGCTGTTAAGAACAATCAGTTGGTCTGTTCAAGAAATAAGAAAATGAAACATTTCAAGAAAGCAAAAGTCTTCCAATGCATAGATGACGAAGGATTTCATTAATTTCATTATCTACAAAGGAAAGAGTTTTGCGCCTTTTACTGACATGGAAAGATGGCCATAAGTTTTCAGGACAATATTTTCAATGTTCACCTTCAAGTTTCCAAAGTAAATATTGCTGAATTATGTCAAATGGGCGCACTGGAGTGAACCTTAACAATGCCACCATTTAATGTGCGGATGTTTGTATATAAAGAATGGTTTATTCCAAAATTTTAATTTT
This sequence comes from Palaemon carinicauda, assembly GCF_036898095.1. NCBI lineage: Eukaryota > Metazoa > Arthropoda > Malacostraca > Decapoda > Palaemonidae > Palaemon > Palaemon carinicauda. Next base: position 75,382,407 of record NC_090741.1, on the reverse strand, counting down.
CGTTATGTCCACTAAAATATGAAACTT
>NC_090741.1:75369880-75377380 GCF_036898095.1 Palaemon carinicauda | reverse complement strand
TGTCGTAGTCGTTGTTGCTGTTACAAGCAAGATGGAATTTATACGAGAATAGAATGTGTTGACGACAATTTTTAAATTCCAAGCATTGAAAGAGAAGAGAAGATTGCTTGAAAATGACTGGATACGTGCCACGATACAAATATTTGACAGGAGAGGAATTGGCATATAGGAAGTAAATGCATTTTGTGTTAGGGTCTGTCGCACTGCTGATGAACCCTAATTGCAAAAACAAATTGCTGAAATTCATACGTTCTTTATTGGGAAAGTATCTCAGTACAAGAGAGAGAGAGAGAGAGAGAGAGAGAGAGAGAGAGAGAGAGAGAGAGAGAGAGAGAGAGAGAGAGAGAGAGAGAGAGAAAACATATGATAAATATTCAAGTCATTTAAGTAGCATGAAGAATGAAACAAGAGATCGGTCAACCTGCTCAAAGGAAAAGTCGCTCCGGTTTTGAGCTTCTGAAGTGATTTAATTATTCGATTACAAAAATGATTCAACTAATTTGCACATTACACTGATTTATTTTCAATACCTTTGTTAAACATTACACAGGCAATCATGTTGTTATAGGATTCAATATGGGAAACGTTAGTATGACGAAGGACAAGAAAAATTTATATTAATAATCACAAAAGGGATATGGTGGCCAATGTGGTAACGTCCCTGACTGTTGATCGTCAGACTGGGGTTCGAGTCCTCCTCAAACTCATTAGTACCTTTGATCGCTGCAACCTCACCATCCTTGTGAGCAAAGGATACGGGACGGGGGTTTGGTGGAGCCTATATGTCTTATCTGCTGAGTCATCAGCAGCCATTGCCTGGCCCTCTCTGGTCCTAGCTAGGGTGGAAAGAGGGCTTGGGCGCTGATCATATTTATGTATGTCACTATCCCTGGCCTCTGGCATTTATGAGCGGCCTTTAAACAATTAAAATATTAAGAATCCATAAGGGAAAAACACATAGATAGAACAGTCGAGCTGCCAGAAATAATATGAAGAAGAATGGATGTTATATGGTAATGCAAAGCGAGGATATGTCAGAGGTAATGATCCCGTGTTGCCACACTTTCAAGATTATACTGTATTCTGAACTCGCACTTGATTAATAATAATTCACCGTAAATGTTCGTTTAGTAGTGAATGTTGACATGCAGTTTCTCAACACTTGACGATGACAATGTTCTGGATTGGTGTTCTCATCTTTATTTATTTATGCATTTATATTTTTTTTATTATATTTTTTATCTTAGTTTATTAATTGTGATTTATTATTTCTATTTTTACAATTTTCTTTTGCCTATTTGTTTTCCATTTTCTCACATTTGAATTCTATGTATGATTTTCTTGTAATAATAATAATAATAATAATAATAATAATAATAATAATAATAATAATAATAATAATAATAATAATAATAATCACGACGATAATAACATTGATGATCAAGACTAAATACGAAAAATCTAGTGGAAGCTTTGCTTGAGCAGGCTTTGACTGTTGAGATAATGCGCTGGTTTTATCAATTTGCTGGAACAGAGAATTAAAGAGAACTCAGAAATGTGGAGTCATGTTGACAAGGGAACATCGTAAATTAGCTAGCATCTTTCCTTCGCAGGATGGTTATGTCGAAGATCGTTTGCATTCTGATGGTACACACAGCGGATTTTCGAGGCAAAGTGCTGTTTGTTTTGGAGCTGTTTACCAAGATCGTTTGATTTAAGGTAGCTTATATGATTGGATATATATATATATATATATATATATATATATATATATATATATATATATATATATTGTATATATGTATTTATTTATATGTGTATATATGTGTATATATCTGTATATATATATATATATATATATATATATATATATATATATATATATATATATATATATATATTTATATATATATATATGTGTGTGTGTGTATGTGTGTGTGCATATAGCAACGATAACGAATAATGTATCCGTTTCTAGTCCACTGCAAGACAAAACCCGCAGACATGTCAATTCATGCCTGGTGTTTGGCCAGTTTTCATCACCACACTTGCCACTGCAGATTGGTGATAGTGGGAGATTTCGCGTGATCGTTCACAGCAAACCAACCAAGTATAGGTGGGCCTGACTAATACGGCTTTGCTGATTTTGCTGATCATGGCGTTACGCTAGCCCTTTCACCATGTTAAGGTGACTCCACTCAGAGAGGGTGTGTGTGTTTCCCTGTGCTTGTGTATTTGAATGTTAATCCAAAAATATGTCTTGATATCGAATTTACTTTGGGAATTACTTTTCCAAATGAGAATAATATAAGTTTCATTTTTATATATAATTCTTCTTTGATATAAAAATTCCAAATCTGAGTGAATTGTATATTACGAGGTAATTGAGCCTTAATATTTAAAAATAAATAAAAGGGAAAGTCAGGTATGTAGGGGTTGCTGCCAGAAAATTATAACCTAGAATAATTGTTTACCAGGATTCTTCAAGGGTGAGGTTGCTAATCCTCAAATGTTTTCTTGACCTCGACAAATGATGCACACCCTCTCATTCATGTGCATGAAGACCCTTCTGTTCCAATACTTCTGAAACGTGCTATATCCAACACTTAATTGTTGATGTACTCCTATCCCTTTATAAACTATCCTTAAACCTGTATGTTTTCCTTTCTTTCATTATGACCTAACCACCCCAAAATACTTTTTCATCTTTTTCCCTATGATAATCTTTAAAAATTTTGTGTTGCTTTATTTATCTCCTTATCAATTCTCACACCATATACAGGACACGAACAGTTTATTTCAAATAGCTTTTAACTTTTTCCTTGCATTGGCCCTCAATATCCACACTTCTCTCCCAAAAAGGAAGTACATATCCATATCGACGTCCATATCATATGTATGTATGTACATATATATATATATATATATATATATATATATATATATATATATATATATATATATATATATATATATATATATATATATCATCATAATCATTCGTTACTAGTCGCTGCGGAACAAAGTCCTCAGACATGTCCTTCCACTTGCGTCTCTTTATGATCTCTCTGTGCCAGTCCACACCTGCAAACTTTCTTTTAGTTTGTCAATATATCTTCTTCTCTTCCTTCTCCTGCTTCTGTTGCAATCTCTAGTGTCCCGTTCTGTTATTCGTAATGTCCATCTATTATCCTGCTCATGTCCATTTCTTTTTCTTATATGCTGAAATATCCTCTACTTTAGTTTTCTCTCGTATCCATGTTGCTCTTTTTCTGTCTCTAAGTGTTATCCCCATCATTCTTGTTTTCATAGCTCTCTGAGCTGTACCGAGCTTATGTTCTAAAGCTTTAATAAGGCTTTTAAGTTTCTGATGCATAAATTAAAACTGTTTGGACCATCTGATTGAATAATTTTCTTCTTAGAGAAAGTTATTTTACGTTTCATAATCTCATTTTGATTTTCAAAAGCTCTTCATCATATGCTTATCCTTATTTTAATTTCGGTCTTGTGTCCTGGGGAAACACTTACTGTCCCAAGTACTTATATTTATTAACAATCTGTAGAGGTTCATCCATAACTCTTATTTGTTATTTCTCTACATTTTCATTGAACATAATATTAGTTTCGCTCATTCATTTTTAGTCCTACATTTCTGCTTTATCTATTCAAACGTTCTAACATCACTTGCAATTCCTCCCTTGATTCACTAAATACAAGTGTATCATCTGCAAATCTCAAAGTCATCAAGGTAATCCTCATTAATATTTATCCATACATTATCTTAATAAAATTTTAAATACTACTTATACGCATGCTGTAAATGTGTGTATGATATATATAAATATATATATATATATATATATACATATATATATATATATATATATATATATATATATATATATATATATATATATATATATATATATATATACATATATATATATATATATATATATATATATGTATATATATATATATATATATATATATATATATATATATATATATGTATATATATATATATATATATATATATATATATATATGTATATATATATATATATATATATATATATATATATATATATATATATATATATATATATATATATATAATCTCCTACGCCTATTGACGCAAAGGGCCTCGGTTAGATTACGCCAGTCGTCTCTATCTTGAGCTTTTGAATCAACACTTCTCCACTCATCATCATCATCTTCACGCTTGTTAGCCATGTAGGTATGGGTCTTCCTACTCTTCTAGTTCCTTTTGGAGCCCAATTAAATATTTGGTGAACTAATATCTCTTTGGTAGTGTGAAGAGCATGTATTTGTCCACGAATTAATTCCTAATAATTTGACAGATGCAAGGATGAATTTATCTATTGATTAGCCGCCTCTTATGTTCTTAACGAATTCACTCAAGCATCCGTTAACGAAGACAAACCTCTTTGGAATTAAAGAGACTATTGAGGATTTGATAGAGTGTATCATTGCTGATTTCCCGAAGGCTATTGTGAATGTCTCTCTGTGCCAATTATCTATAGAATTACCAATCAATTCTTTGCTAAAGTCCTCAACTAATACACGTCTGTCTAAACGAACCTGATCTATTTAGATATTTATTATTCAATAATTATTAAGGATTCCCTATTTAGCCAAGAATTAGTCAAGAATATTACTGAAATCATTGGCATTTTTGTGACTGATTATGATGAATCAAAATACACCGTCTGTTCCATATTTCGCAATCAGTTGGAGCATTGGATTTTTTACACTTAGCCATTATGAAATATTCATTTGTAAAGAGGGTAAGCAAAGCCAAGTATTCCTCCTGAGAAATTTGATTGGCAGTTGCTATCCGCGATCCATCCATAAGTGGGGACCGAATTGAGAGGGGGAGGTCAACCTTTCTTCCCTCCTCTTCCCCCACGAGCTAAATCTCACATTCCCAGTAATTCAGGATGGCCATGACACGTATTCCCCTCCTCACAATACTCCTCACAATAAAGTTTTTCGTAAGCCCTGCCTCCTACCCCGGCTTTCAAGAAGCCCACAAATCACAAAGTTCAGAGAGAATGGTATCATCTACCCACCTCTCCTTCCCCATGCTGAAGAAAAAGGACTGCTCCCTTCACATAACCATACCACGTTATTTAGACGGGGTCATTAAAGTTGTAATTGCTCCATAAGTTGGTTTAGTAACTGGTGCAATGTATCTTAGAAAATGAATGGTAGATTTGCATGCTTACGCTACATACAGCTTCCTGCCGGTGGATTGCCGAGGTCTTTAGTAGTTATTAATGTCAATAAAGCACAGGGATTTGTCTTGGATGTTAATAAAATGTCACATTAAATGTTATATATATATATATATGAGGAAATAGGTTTATGTGTACTGTTGGAATACGGTGCATGGGGTAGGTTTTTTATTTCTTACTTTTTACATTGGACGCGACCCGTCAAAAATGAAAGCTAAATATTTAGATAAATTTGCACACACACGCACACAGATTGAATCCTTTCCACCCTTTCCGCATTTCATAACTACAACCCAGCTTTTCCGGCAATGTGTGGGATATTGGGGTTTCTGACTGTACCTCTCGGGGTACCCCCTCTCACAAGGGAATGATGACATCTTCTCCCCCTACGCGAGCGACGGGGAAGACCGAGTAGGCATATGTCTGGTAAAGCCGCTGAGCGGGGGATGAAATATATATATATACTGTATATATATATATATATATATATATATATATATATGCATATATATATATATATATATATATATATATATATATATATATATATATATATATATATATATATATATAAAGACACGTAGCCCTTTATTATATAGAAGAGATAGCATGCTTTGAATTTTTAATTTTTCAAAATAATCTGATATTGCAAAATCCTACACAACTTTATGCGAGTTGAGAATTCGATATATCTGTTTGCAATTCATAAAAATTTCGTCCTACCTTTAATGTTTTATAAAGTTCACCGCGGTCCTAGGGCTACCCTCACTCGTCGAAAAACCCTCTGGTCAAAACCAGCACAAAACAGAAAAAGGAAAAAAAGAAACCAGCTGCCCTGTCAGATTCCCCTAACGTCTTCTATTGTCGGAACGCCGAAGAAAACACTTTTTGCAGCTTCAAAATCAACGCTTTCATATTCTGGCAACTCAAAATTCGCGTTGTGCTTTTGGAAAAATGCTGGAATGGGGGAAGGCTGTAGACACGGGAGAAAAATGCGAACAATGATTGTCCCGTCAGTGTTTTCTGTTTTCTGGAGTGGTCCGCTTTGGAAAAATCATATGACCTGATTCTCAGTTTAAAATGGAAATTTGGTTGTTGCGGTCTGCTAGGAATCTTGGTAAAGCATAGTGGCCAGATTCTACCCTATTGAAAGAGAATTTATTGTATAATGAATTTAATTAATTCAAATACCGTAATTATAATTCTCAGTTTAAAATTGAAATAATTTAGGTGATTTTGATCTGCTGGAAATCTTGGTAAAGGCATAGTGGCGAGATTCCATCGTATTGAATGGGTATTTATTATACAATTAGTTGAATTAATTAAAATACCGTTATTACAATTCTCAGTTTAAAATTTAAATAATTTAGGTAATTGTGGTCTGGTGGAAATCTCAGTAAAGCAGTGGCAAGATTCCATCCTAATGTATGTAAATTAATTTTATGATTGAATTATTAAGTCAAATACCAAAATTATGAATACAAAGTATATTTCCCTCTTTGCTTTATAAATTAAAATTGATATTTTAGATGGGAGGTTACGGTGGAATCCTGGAAACTTAGGATAGGAAGAATTGGAAGATTCATTTCTAATGTGAGAAAAGTTGTTGTATATGCAAATGGAAAATAGTAAGTCAATCACTTTGAGTATAACTATATTTATCTCAATATATAAATCAAAGATTTGAGATTGAAATGTGGTAAAACAATAGACCGGTGGAACGTTTTATTAAGAATAGCACCCGGATTAAATCGTATTATGTTAATTTGTCGTTAAATTTATATTTGTACTATTAAATCAAATACCTTATTAAAACATTCTGAATAGGAATTTAAAGTTACTTTGACTCCTGAAAGCTTTAGGTAAATAGCCGAGTGTTTGAAGTTTAATCAAATATAAGTTATAATATACAGATTAATTTTAGCTATATATTATATATCTGAATTCATTTAAGGTATCACATATATCTCACTTGCAAGCAAATATATAAGCATCCGAGTATTTATTAGTGTATGCAACTTTTTCATGATGGATTAACTTTTTTTTCAGATGTATTATTATGTAATATATTGATTTTTCTTTGTATACATTTTAGGCGATGGAATAAAAGATAATTTTCCTAGATTTTTTTTTTTTGGATTCAGCCGGGCGATGTTTATTGGCCATAAATTCCTTAGATTCTCATCGGTATTTGCTTATTATATTAATTAAAAAAAATTCTTTATCATATTTGATCTGA
>NC_090741.1:75344880-75364880 GCF_036898095.1 Palaemon carinicauda | reverse complement strand
AAGGCAAAGAGGTGTGTTCAGACCAGTTAGGAAATGTAAAGATAGTGAATCTTAGCTCCTCCATTACGTATGTTTCAATAAGGAATGCTCCTTTCGGATTCGCAGATGAAAAGCTGATCGAGGTTTTATCAAAATATGGAAAAGTGGAAGGAATCAGGGTAAACAGGTATGCTGACGGACCATTCAAAGGGCTATTGACTGGAGTCAGGACAGCCCGCATGAGACTAAAAGAGAATGTCCCATCATCAATTACGGTTTCAGGATTTACCTTGACCATCTTATATAATGGGCAGCCACGGACATGCTTTCGGTGTGGTGAAATAGGTCACTTAGCTAAAGACTGCAGTTACGAAGATGTGAGATATAAGTTTAAAGAAGGAGAGTTCCCTCACCTACCTACGGAAGGAAAGGATGAGACCAGCGTAAAAGCAAATGAGTTGCACAAAGGCAATGTAGAAGAGGCAACAGTTGAAGAAAGAGGAGATAACCAAAGTTATCAAAATACTGATATAGTAACCAAAGGTACGGATAAGGATAAAGGACCCAATTCAATAGAAGAACAGGATTTAGATTGCACAATAGAAGAAATTGTTAAGGATATCTCAAAAAATGATTCTGAGAAAGAAAAGGATGAAGGTGACTCGATAAAACTTGGGAAAGGCACATCAAAAAGGACTGCTGGAAGTGAGATAGGGAAAGAACCGGACGAGGAAATTGTATTGGGAGAACCTGTGGACTGCATAAGGGAAGAAAATGTTTATGGAAAACTGGAGAAAGGGGTAATCGGCAGTGGGCTAAATTATGGAGATGAAAGGGATCTTTTTGTGGACAACCTTGATTACGAGCAGGATGATGACGATGAAGGAATTAGGGTTTCCCAACCAATAGGTGTAAGTGAATTGCGTAGATCAAAAACAAAGGTTGAGATTCATAAAAATGTTAAAGAAAACGAGTTATCAACAGGAAATGAAGCAGCGAGTATAATAAAAGGTAATCAGGAGGGAAAAATGGATTGTGAGGAAACATATGAGTTGCTTACGGCCCAAAGAAAACTTTACAGTACTGATTTGGAAATGGAAACATGGCATACGAAAACAGACTCTGGCAATAAACTCAAGATAACGTTGAAGAAAGACCAGTGCCAAAACATGGAAAGGACAAACCAGAATTTATCATCAGACGATGAAACAGGAAAGTGTACAAAGAAGCTTAAAGCAATTTAATCTTGTATTGTAAATGTATTTTACATAATATAAAAAATTCATTTCATCCACATTAAATGTAGCTACAGTTAACGTAAATGGACTTAATACTTTGAATAAGCAAATTAAAATAATAAACTTTATGTTTCTTTATAATCTAGATGTAATTTTCGTCCAAGAGCACAATATAAAAGGGGAAGGGAAATTGGAATATGTTGAAAAATACTGCAAAGTGTTGATTAATTATACACAAATTCTTAAGGGTGGAATAGCAATCTTTTTAAATAAAACATCTAATGTGGAAATTTTGAATTTTGAAAACGATACTGATGGCTATGTAATGAGTGTTAATTGTCGCTATTCAAACGTTACTGTTCAATTATTAAATGTTTATGCTCCAGCTGGGAATAGTAAGAGGAAAGAAAGGGAAAAATTGTTTAATACAGATATTTTATATTTCTTAAGGAACAATATAAGTAATATCATTATGGGGGGAGATTGGAATTCTATTACCTGTATGAGAGATTGTTCTAATTCCGATAGTGATCTTCTATCAAAGTCATTAGTAAACTTGAAAAGCAACTTGAAACTCATAGATGTTTGGAATTCATGTCATCACCAGGTGGAGTATACTTATGTTAGGGAGAATTATGGTTCAAGGCTGGATAGGTTTTATCTAAAAGATTTACATAACCATGTGGCAAATATTCAAAATATTCCTGTCAGCTGGACTGATCATTGTATTATAGTATTAGCTTTGAAATTAGAAAATGTAGCGTTGCCAGGTAAAGGGTACTGGAAACTTAATAGTAATATTCTAGATACAGATATTGTAAGAGACAATTTGCTTATGAATTGGAATAATATCAAGAGGAGCAAAGATAGAGTTGGAAATATTTTGTGTTGGTGGGAATATGCGAAAGCTCAACTGAAATCTTTCTTTATTACGTGTTCAAAGCAGATTAACCAAGCAAAATATGGGCTATTGAATTTACTGAACTACCAGTTGAAAGATGAAATAGGAAAAGGGGTATTGAAGAAGGACAAGTTTTCGTTAGTGAACTCTTTGAAATTAAGAATAAATAATATTCAAGACGAGATCTGTGAAGGAGTCAAAATTAGAGCAAAGGTGGATGATAAGTTAAAGGGTGAACAAGTTTCAGCGTACCTATTAGGGAGGGAGAAAAACTCTAAATCGTATGTAAATAAGATAAAGAGGGACGATGGTACCGAAATACTAAATCCCAAAGCTATTGCGTTAAATATAAGGGAATATTTTGAAAAACTTTTCAAAAAAGAGAAATGTCATAAGTCTTATCAAGACCTGTTTTTTAATCTAGTAGATAAAGTTATTGATGGGAATGAGAATGATATTTTAACCTCAGAAGTGACAGAGTCTGAAGTACTGAAAGCATTGAGAGGGATGAAGAACGGCAAAAGCCCGGGAATAGATGGTCTCACTGTTGAGTTTTACAAAAAGTTTTGGAAAGAAATAAAAAACGATTTTATGAGCTTAGTAAAGTTTATTTTCAAATATAAGACCATCTCTAAAATGAATAAAGGAATAATAACGCTTATACCGAAGGAAGGAGATTTAGGTTTTATTACAAACTGGAGGCCAATAACAATGCTAAACGTGGATTTTAAAATAATAGCGAAAATAATAACTAATAGGTTAAAGAATGTGTTACATTTAATTATTTCCCGCGAGCAGTTTAGTTGTGTTGATGATAGGTCAATTATCAACTTGAATTCCATCATGAGAGATATTATGATTTATGCAAATGATAATGATAAACAAGCTGCGATAATAAATTTAGACTGGTCTAAAGCTTTTGATCGTGTTGATCATGACTTTTTATATGCTATATTGAGCAACTTTGGTTTTGATCCTAGTTTCATTCAGCTAATACAAATGTTATATAAAGACGCTGAAAGTGTAGTATGCATAAATGGTAACATCTTTGATCCATTCCCTATAAAAAAATCGGTAAGGCAAGGGTGTCCATTATCCATGATTTTGTTTATTATCTACCAGGAACCCTTTTACAGGATGATGAAGATTAAGCTTGTAGACATGTCATTGAATTTGCCAAATAATTTAAAGGTTTCTGTTCTAGGATATGCTGATGATTCTGTTATCGTAGTTACTAGTGACAAAGGAATATTAGAATGTTTTAATATAATCACAGATTATGAAAAGGCAAGTGGTGCAAATTTAAACAGAAAGAAAACTTCAATTTTAGGCATTGGGAAATGGAGAAATAAATCAGAATGGCCAATAAATGGATGTCATTATCTTCATAACTCCTGTAAAATACTAGGTGTTTATCATAGTAATAATTATCAAGATAGTGTTAATCTAAATTGGAATAATCTAGAGAGTAAGATAAACAAAGTTATAGGTATATTTAGGAATAGGAAGCTGACTGTGTTTCAAAAATGTATTGTAATTAATTGTAAAATTTTAGCAAAAACGTGGTATGTGTCACATGTATATATAGTTCCACAGGATTGTGCCAAACGAATACAGAGGAGTTTATTTAGATATTTATGGAATGGAACCTGTGAACCCATTGCAAGAAACACCGTATTTTTACCAAGGGCAGAAGGAGGGCTAGGAATAATGAATATTGTACATAAATCGAAAGCTATTATGTTCAGAACTTTTAACAAGATTTCTATGAGTAAGTGTTATGGTTTCGAGATTATGTATTATTATTGTAAAATAAAAGCTAGTGTTTTAATTGAAACTGATAAAACTTATAGAAATTGTACTATTTTTATCACATCATATTATAGTGAGATGATAGATGTTTTAAGGAAAGTATATAGTTTAAAGAATTATCCTAAGGTGTCTGTTAAAGAAATATACTGGTTACTAATGAACTGTAAAGACTATAAACCAAAGATAGAGTTATTGTACCCGCTTTTTAATTGGAAACAGATTTGGAAGCATGTAAATAATAAGTATATTGATAAGAACAGCAGAGATACAGTTTATAGATACGTTAATGAAATACTTAATACCAAAGATAGGCTTCATATGATGAAAATCTCGAATGAAGATAAATGTCTCTTTTGTGGATGTATTGAAAATAATATGCACATATTTTATTTTTGTCCCTCGTCAAAAAACATTCTGATTTGGTTAAAGTCAATACTAAATAGCTGTTGTAAAATTGAAACAGATAGTTTACTAAGAATTATTAAGTTAGATTTTAAGACACCATCGAAGAAAGACGAAAACACTGCAATGGTGTTACTATCAGATTTTATAGCAGGAGTGTGGTTGGGTCGATCTTTGGGTCTTTTGGCAGACGACCCAAACCTAATAACTTATATAGTGAATAAAATGTCAAAAACCAAGTTTATATTGAGTAAAGTTTATGTGAATAAATTAGACAAGCTCTTTACCAAAGATTATGTACTTAATGCTATTGTAAAATAAAGAATAAAAAGAAATATAAGTTACTCTATAGGATATAAGGCTTACTTACTTTGTTATTTGTAAAGGATGTAATTTATTATTATTTTATATTGTATATATGAAGTCATTGTATTGATCCTTTTGTAAAATTTAATAATAAAAAGATAAAAAAAAAAAAATATGTCAACACTCAGATGACCAAACTATTCTTCACTCAAGGGGTTAACTACTGCACTGTAATCGTTCAATGGCTTCTTTCCTCGTGGTAAGGGTAAGAGAGAGACTTAAGCTATGGTAAGCAGCTCTTCTAGGAGAAGGACACTCCAAAATCAAACCGTTGTTCTCTAGTCTTTTGTAGTGCCGTTGCTCCTGTACCATAGTTTTCTACTGTCTAGGGTTAGAGTTTTCTTGCTTGAGGGTACAAGTTTTTATAGTTTATGCATGTATGAAAGATCTAATCTTACTCTGTTACTGTTCTTGAAATATTTTATTTCAATTGTTCATTACTTCTCTTGTAGTTTGTTTTCTTGTTCCCGTTCCTCACAGGGTTATGTTTCCCTGTTGGTGCTCTAGGGCTTATAGTATCCTGCTTTTCCAACTAGAGTTGTAGCTTAGCTATTATTATTAATAATAATAATAATAATAATGATAATAATAATAATAATGATAATAATAATAATGATAATAATAATAATAATAATAATAATAATGATAATAATAATAATAATGATAATAATAATTATAAAAATAATAATGATAATAACAATGATAATAATACTTAAGGTGGACGTCTAAACGATTCTATATCTTTCTTAATCACTCCGTGAATTAAATTTAAAATTTTTATGTGATTTATTGATTTTATAATGATTTAGTTCGATTAATAATGGTGTGTTATTTGATAAGTTGGGCAAGTTGTGAATGTTAGTGTGAGATTTTTTTCTAATTTTCTGGACATATTTAGGAAGCTACTAAACTGATTTCGATTTGAGAGTAGCGTTCTGTGTAGAAAGTATTTTTTGGTTTTATTTTTATAACTAATAACAAAAGATTGTGGTGTAAACGTTGATTTATATTCGTAATAGTATATTTTACGAAAGATATTGCAGGGATTTACTTAAGACAATTTTTTATTTGAAGAATATTGTATTATATAATGTATTTTTCAAGTAATAGTAGAGAATTTAGGTTAAGAGCCAACCTCCTCGACAGAAGGGCTAAACGGAGCATGATAAGTATGCCATATCAAAGCATACCGTTCAAAAACGTAAGAAAGGGTTAGGAGTACTTAGCCAACATAAGTAATTCCGGTGTAAACTCTAGACTTATGATTTTATGTTAGACCAATGTAATAGTTAAAGAGAAGACTGATTAAAATTTATTCCATCTAAAGACTTGAAAAAATATTCTAACAGATAGTGAAGAAGTCTTCTCCATAAATTTGTGATTTCAAATAAAATACTTGTAATATAGTGAATAAGTATAAGGCGAAATTCTTAATGTGAAGTAAAGACTCAAAATGTAGCGAAAAAGTCTTACCCTCTTTTTAAAAAACTCAGCGATAAAAATGGGTTTCTGGAAGTTGTAAATACAATTGTATAAAAGGCTCCAACATTTTAAAGAAGTCTTGGCTATCAATTAAAAGAGTATCTGAAACGATGTCTTTAAAAAATCGAAAGGAATTGAGTCTTTTTATGGTTTGAGTAGGTGACACCACACTCAATCAGGCAGTAATCTCTCTCTGCGAATAAGTCATAAAACTCTCGAATGATCTCGAAGTTTAGATGAAAGATTTAAACGAAGCTGTTATCAGAGTTACCGGTTGGCAAGGAAGTATTTAAGAGAGAGAGAGAGAGAGAGAGAGAGAGAGAGAGAGAGAGAGAGAGAGAGAGAGAGAGAGAGAGAGAGAGAGATTAGCTTTTGCCCGACAGATTTACGAATTAAGACAATTCAGTGGTGGTGAAGCTATTCAGGCCAGTGTCTGAATATCATGAAAGTATTTAGAATGATTTCACACCAATCAATGGTTGAATATCTTAACAGGTAGTTGTTTGATTACGGCACCATACATCCATTGAAATTCTTCCATCATAGAGGTATTGAATTCTTTGAAGACTAGGCAGACATGGTTTTTTGATAGGTACAGTTCTATCCTTTGACCATATAAACCGAATAGTCGGGCATATTCTTTTTACATCCTCCCTTTTCCTCTCACTTCCGACAACACTACGGGTCTACATATTACACCATACAGTTACTCAATTGGATAGTTACTGTAATCGTTCAGTAGCTGTTTTCCACTAGACAAAGTTGGAAAACTTTTTAAGGTAAGCAGTTTCTCTAGGTGAAGGTTACTCGAAATCAGTCCAAACTTCTCCAGTCTAGGATGGTTCCATTCCTCATGTATGTAATTCCACTGTCTTTGGAGGTGCACTCAAATATTTCTTGCCTATTGGCTCTTCCTCCTGTTCTTCTAACTGACCGTTGGACTTGGTTAATAGAGGTTTAATTGTGGTTTTCAGGTTGGCTTTTCCTGATGTATTTCTTTACTTTTATCGTTGGTCTTCTTTTTCTAAACCCAAACTATCACTTTTGTTCTTCTTGGATAAGGATAATTATAATAAAAAGAATCAGTAGAAGAACTATAATACTCTACGGTGTCAAAATTATCACGTCGATGGTCCCTTTAGATAGCATTTATTTTGATTGATTATTGGAAATTTTTTTTTCTCCATTTAACCTGTCCAAGTTTTGAGATAAGACAGTACTTATACTTAATTCACTGCATGGGTCAATAGAAGCATACTGCATTTTTAGTGGACGTTTCTAAATCGTTTTCCTGGTTCTGTTCAGAAATCAAATCTGCTCATTCAGCTTGTGTTGAACGGTCTCACGACCGTGAGAGAGAAAGTCAAACAGAAATTTTAAAATCTAATTGGTTAAATTTAGACCATAACCACATTACTGGAGGATTAATATATACCTGCAAATATATGTTTCCAAAACCTATTTTTATTTAAAAATTAAAGAATACCAGTGGCTGTCTTGAGTTTTACAAAAGAACTAGAAACCCTCTTATGATTCAAAGATAAACATCTCCACATCGACTCTTTCAGGCTGTGGGAGCACTGAAAACGGGAGCCGTAATGTACATATTAGTTTGTATGTTTATATATATATATATATATATATATATATATATATATATATATATATATATATATATATATATATATATATATACATATATGTATGCATATATATAATTTACTATATATATGTATATATATACACACACACATATATATACATATACTGTATATATATATCATCATCTACGCTTATTGAGGAAAAGGGCCTCAGTTAGCTTTCGCCTGTCATCTCTATCTCGACCTTTTAAATCAATACTTCTCTATTCATCATCTACAGTACTTCGTTCTTCATAGTCCTTAGCCATTTAGGCCTGGGTCTTCCAACTCTTGTAGTGCATTGTGGAGCCCAGTTAAAAGTTTGGTGAACTAATTTCTCTTGGCCAGTATGCCCCGTACCATTTCACTCATAACATTCTTCTGAGGGATTTGTTCTCAAATGTAAAAAATCTGTTGGATATTGTCTCATTGTCATACCACTCTCATGTCCATACAGTAACACCCATCTCACTAAACTGATATATCCTGATTTTTATATGTAATTACAGTCGATTTGATTTCCAAATTCTACTTAACCTGCCCATTGTCTGATTTGCTTTTTGCAACCTTTCATTAAACTCCAATTCTAAAAAACGTGTATTAGAGATCATAGTTCCTAAATATTTAAATGATTCTACCGCATTATTCCTTTCTCCTTCCAATGATATTTCGTCTTCCTTTGCATGTTTCATTCTCATCATCTGTCTTCTAGTTATCATAAGTCAAACCATGTGTGATATTTCATGCATTTTGGTAAGCATGCATTGCAAATTCTGTGGTGTTCTGCTAATAAGAACAATGTCATGAGCATACTCTAGGTCTGTAGATTTCCCATTACCAGTCCAGCCTAATTCATCTTCACCCTCCCCAACTGTTCTTTGCATTACAAAATCCGCGAGGAGGATAGACAATATAGGTGACAACACATTCCCTTGGAGTACTGCACTGTTCACTGGAAATTCATTTGATAGGACTCAACCAACATCAATGTTGCACTTGCTATGCTCACAAACAAACAACATCAAATTTACATACTTAAGAGGAACTCCATAATAATGCAGGGCTCTCCACAAAATTGGCCGGTGCACACTATCAAAGGCTTTTTTCTTAGTCCACAAATGCCATCAAATGTGGATTTATATATTCTACACATTGCTGTAGAACATGTCTTGAACATTTGGTCAGTATAACTTCTACATTTTCTAAATCCTGCTTGTTCCTCTCTCTGCTTTTCATCGCTCTGCTTTTCATCGATCTTTCTAGTCTCATTAGAACAAGCATACTATACATTTCCATGACAACTGACGGAAGTGTGATGCTTGTGTAATTATTGCAATCAGTCGGATCTCCTTTTGTGCCATTTTCACCAACACTCCTAGCTCCCATTACTCAAGTTTTGCCTCTTCTCTCCACATTCTACAAAATAATCTTGTAAGTAGTCTAAGAGTCACTTAATTTTTGACCAATATCATCTCAGCAGTTACTCCATCGTATTCAATGGCTTTCCATCTCTTTGAGTTTTTGAATGATAGCCTCGACTTCAAACACACTAAATTCATTCATGGGCACATCAAGGTCTTCCTCAGCTTCAAGTATATCAAATCTCCTTCATATCTCCTCTTCATGACCTCACTAAACTGTTCCATCCAACGTTGTCTTTTTTCATCTGTTCTTATAAGAGATCCATCTATCTTTTTGATGGGTACAGTATTTGCTTCGTTTTTGTCCCCGTTGAGATTTCATTAATAATTCTATGAGCAATTCTTACACCATAGCCACTCCCTGAATTCATAGCTTTTCAGCTTAAATATTCTCTCTTGACTTTTCTTTTGAACTCGCTATCAATACTAGAAAACCTATCATACTCTTCCTTGAAATTTTCATTACTTCCTCTAAAACCTTCAATAAAATATTTCTGTCTTGGTCTCCTCTTTATAGTATCCCAAATATCATTTGAAATCCAGGACTATCTCCTTGCAACTGCATGTACCAAAACTTCACTACCAACTGACTGATATATGTTCTTAATATCACACCATTCTTCAATAATTGTCTGCTCTTTTTCTCTTACAGTCTCTAGGACTGCAAATCAATGTTTACATTTAGTTGCAAGTGTTTCTCTGTGCTCATCTTCTAGAAGATTAGTTGTATCATACCTAGATATTCAATCTACATTTCTGTTGTGTCCTTACAGTTTTACTTTCATTTTGGCAATGTGAAGCTGCCGAGCAACTACTACTATCTACACCTCTAAAGCTTCTTACATTTCTGAGAGTCCTCCTCTCTTTATTAATGGCTGAGTGGTCTATTTGATTTTGGAAATTGCGATATGGTGAAGTCCATGTATATTTGTGAATGTCCTTATGCTATTAAATAATACCTTAAATAACAAGACTGTTTGTTGAACAGAAACTTGTAAAATATGATTCATTTTCATATGCAAGTTCGCCAAGTCCTTCAACACCCATCATATTCTTTACACCTTGATTATTCCTTCCAACTTTAGCATTGAGGTCACCAATCACAATTTTCATCTCTCTCTGGATTCTCATCTATTACACGCTGCAGTTCTTCATAGTATTCATCTTCCTCTTCTTCGGGGGAATATTTCGTGGGTGCATAACAAACTATAACACTCACATTTCACTGCTTTGATTTAAACTTTGCAAATAACAATCTACTATTTAAAGCAGTCCATTCTGTTGATGCCTTTTCTGCTCTTGGTGTCATCATCATTCCTACCCCTTCTCTTCCAACTCCATCTGTTTTTCCTGAATAGATATTGCCTTGGTGTAAGATTGCCTTACCAGTTCCCATACAATGCGTCTCACTTCGGGTCAATACATCCAAACTATATTTCATTAATTTATTCTCCACCTGCTGTAACTTCCTAATCTGATTTATATTTCTCACAATCCAATTAACAATTTTAAATTTTTTTTTAAATATTTATAAAACTAGGAGATTCTTAGCAACCCACTATGTACGGGATTGGTGGCCATTCTATCATTTTATCTTTCCATAGACTGACTAAATCCATAGAGGATTCATCGGCTAGATTTATCAAAAGGTAGCCAGTTCCTTGTCATGCCCAGTGCCTATCTAACTAAGGAAAGGGACACCTGCCGTTCCATGCTAACTCCAGTAAGATTATCCACCAAGCATCGAGAGTATAAGCCGAAAAGACATCTTGTCTATTGCCTTAAACTCAATATGTCACCCTGCTGCCAGTGACTTCATCTAGATTTAAGGAGGCAAATACTCCCCACCTAAAGTTCTCGTTAGTCTACCACGCTGCTTCCTCTATTTATATAACTGTTGGCAAACATGGATTGCTAAGATATACTGCCTAGCGTTTTATATATATATATATACATATATATATATATATATATATATACATATATATATATATATATATATACATATATATATATATATATATATACACACTTATATATATATATACATATATATTATATATATATATATATATACCAAGTGTATATGTATATATGTGTACATAAAACAAAATAATCTATACCGATACAGTTATAACATGAGCACATGTGGAACTAATGCTAAGCGCAGTATTGAAATGTATTGTCACTCTTAAGAAGTATTTGCCAAACTCTTATATAACTTGAACAGGCACTCGGTAGTGCACATACCTTTATCACCACCACTTTTGTCACCAAAATACTGATGATGATGTGGGTATTTGATCTCAAAAGACTTATATCAAAAGATAGGTAATTGAACTATGCACATTTTGGCACTAGTTTCATGGAAATCAGATAAGAATAGGACACGCTGTGGCAGTAAGGCATTTTTGTCCTTTTCATGACTTTGGCCTTGACTTTTGACCCAATCACTCCAAAAATATAATCAAATTGTCCATGGAGATTCAGTTAGATAGTGTTTGAGATATGCAAATCATAACACACCGTTATATGCCAAAAAGACATTTCTTTTACTTTTTCATCAGCTTGAAATTTACCTTTGATCGAATCACACACAAAATATCATCAAGTTGTCTTTGGATCATGGCCAATCATCCCCACCAATTTCATGAGATTTGTTCATATAGTTTTTGAGTTTTGTGATTCGTTTTTTTTTACCTTTCTATGACCTTTGCCTTGAGAGTTGACCCAATAACTACCAAAATCTCATGAAATTGTCCTTGGATCATGGCTAATCATCCCCCCAAATTTCTTGAGATTCGGTGACATAGCTTTTGAGATTTGTGATTCATTTTTTTTACCTTCTCATGACCTTAGCCTTAATATTTTACACAATCAGTCCCAAAATCTAATCAAGTTGTCCTTGGCACATGTCCAGTCATCCGGCCAAATTTCTTGAGATTAGGTCAAATAGTGTTTGAGTTATGAGAATCACAAACCCACACAGACAAACATACAGTAAATGGCTATCAAAACATAACCCTTTCCGCTCTGAAGTTGGCGAAGGTAACGAGTATCAAACGTGATAAGAAGTTTGCTGAAGAGTTCTTGAATTTCTTCCAAGCTTATTAAAACTTCCCATAAACGCTAGCTGTATCTCTACTGGATATGATAAAGCATCTGCCAAACTTTTTGAAATGTCTGCCAAATTCTTGAAGAACGTTGGTCAAATGTATTGAGATTTCCTATCCGGTAACAAGGAAGATTGTGAATACATACCGGACATTTAGGGTATGTTTTAGTATGTAGGTGGCTATGATTTTCGACCTTACTACGTTCTCTTTATTATACCTTATTTTCAGTGCAAAGGATGGCCAATTCATGAATCAGAATATTTACTAAAATAAAAATAACAGAGAGAGAGAGAGAGAGAGAGAGAGAGAGAGAGAGAGAGAGAGAGAGAGCAGAATGGTTTTCATATCTCGTTTTGTATATTATAAGGTTATCTTTATCGCTCTCGGTTAACAGGCCTTGCAAATCACGATCATTAGAATCAGTTTGGTATTTCACCTCTCGCCTTAATTGAACCTGGAATGGTTATCAAGTTGTTAGAGTTTACTGATTATGCCAGCTAGCCAAATAAAATTATGGAAATTTTCCATCATTTGAATCTTTCATGCCTTTGTGTTCATTTAGGATGCTCTTCGAAAATAAATATTTAATGGCGCTTGGAACGATTCTTGAGTTATTCGTAGGATAATTCTGTTTTTGTAGCTGCCGAGTCCATCAACTTTTAACTCCAGCTTTTCGATACAAATGAGCTTAACGAAAAAGTGCTTGTCCGACTTACATTAAACTTCTGGTATACAGTAAAACTCGCCCATTCGTTGATTCGACTATCCACTTTTAAACTATTGACATCTTTATATATATATATATATATATATACATATATATATATATATATATACGTGTATATATATATATATATATATACATATATATATATATATATACATATATATATATATATATATATAAATGTTTTTCAGATTTCTGATTCTGCTTTCTTTTTCTGGTTTATGGCTTTTCTAGTTGTTATTTTTCATAAGCCCTTGGGCTTATAGCATCCTGCTTTTCCAGAAAGTCTTGTAGCTTATTTAATAATAATAATAATAATAATAATAATAATAATAATAATAATAATAATAATAATAATAATAATAATAATAATAATAATAATAATAAACGTTTGTTTCGTTAGTTCCGGTGTAGACGTTTGAGATATGACTCCTAGAGTCCCTTGAAAACCAGTTTCACAACACTCCCCAGTCACTTGAAAGCTAGTTTCACAACACTCCCCAGTCACTTGAAAACTAATTTCACAACACTCCCCAGTCACTTGAAAACTAGTTTCACAACACTCCCCAGTCACTTGAAAGCTAGTTTCACAACACTCCCCAGTCCCTTGAAAACCAGTTTCACAACACTCCCCAGTCACTTGAAAACCAGCTTCACAACACTCCCCAGTCACTTGAAAACTAGTTTCACAACACTCCCCAGTCACTTGAAAACTAGTTTCACAACACTCCCCAGTCACTTGAAAACTAGTTTCATAACACTCCCCAGTCACTTGAAAACTAGTTTCACAACACTCCCCAGTCACATGAAAACTAGTTTCACAACACTCCCCAGTCACTTGAAAACTAGTTTCACAACACTCCCCAGTCACTTGAAAACTAGTTTCACAACTCTCCCAAGTCACTTGAAACTAGTTTCATAACACTCCCCAGTCACTTGAAGACTAGTTTCACAACACTCCCCAGTCACATGAAAACTAGTTTCACAACACTCCCCAGTCACTTGAATACTAGTTTCACAACTCTCCCCAGTCACTTGAAAACTAGTTTCACAGCATTCCCCAGTCACTTGAAAACTAGTTTCTCAACACTCCCCATTCCCAAGAAAACTAGTTCACAGCACTCCCCAGTCGCTTGTAAACTAGTTTCATAACACTCCCCAGTCACTTGAAAACTAGTTTCACAACACTCCCCAGTCACATGAAAACTAGTTTCACAACACTCCCCAGTCACTTGAAAACTAGTTTCACAACACTCCCCAGTCACTTGAAAACTAGTTTCACAACTCTCCCAAGTCACTTGAAACTAGTTTCATAACACTCCCCAGTCACTTGAAGACTAGTTTCACAACACTCCCCAGTCACATGAAAACTAGTTTCACAACACTCCCCAGTCACTTGAATACTAGTTTCACAACTCTCCCCAGTCACTTGAAAACTAGTTTCACAGCATTCCCCAGTCACTTGAAAACTAGTTTCTCAACACTCCCCATTCCCAAGAAAACTAGTTCACAGCACTCCCCAGTCGCTTGTAAACTAGTTTCACAACACTCCCCAGTCACTTGAAAACTAGTTTCACAACACTCCCCAGTCACATGAAAACTAGTTTAACAACACTCCCAGTCACTTGAAAGCTAGTTTCACAACACTCCCCAGTTACTTGAAAACCAGTTTCACAACACTCTCCTGTCACTTGAAAACCAGTTTCACAACACTCCCCAGTCACTTGAAAACTAGTTTCACAATACTCCCCAGTCACTTGTAAACTAGTTTCAGAACACTCCCCAGTCACTTGAAAACTAGTTTCATAACACTCCCCGGTCACTTGAAAACTAGTTTCACAACACTCCCCAGTCACATGAAAACTAGTTTCACAACACTCTCCAGTCACTTGAAAACTAGTTTCACAACACTCTCCAGTCACTTGAAAACTAGTTTCATAACACTCCCCAGTCACTTGAAAACTAGTTTCACAACACTCCCCAGTCACATGAAAACTAGTTTCACAACACTCCCCAGTCACTTGAAAACTAGTTTCACAACACTCCCCAATCACTTGAAAACTAGTTTAACAACACTCCCCAGTCACATGAAAACTAGTTTCACAACACTCCCCAGTCACTTGAAAACTAGTTTCACAACTCTCCCCAGTTACTTGAAAACTAGTTTCACAGCACTCCCCGGTCACTTGAAAACTAGTTTCTCAACACTCCCCATTCCCATGAAAAGTAGTTCACAGCACCCCCCAGTCGCTTGTAAACTAGTTTCACAACACTCCCCAGTCACTTGAAAACCAGTTTCACAACACTCCCCAGTCACTTGAAAACTAGTATCAAAACTCTCCCCAGTCACTTGAAAACTAGTTTCTCAACACTCCCCATTCCCATGAAAACTAGTTCACAACACTCCCCAGTCACTTGAAAACTGGTTTCACAACACTCCCCAGTCACCTTAGACTAGTTTCACAACACCCTTCAGTCACTTGAAAACTAGTTTCACAACACTCCCCAGTCACTTGAAACAAGTTTCATAGCACTCCCCATAAAGTATTCAATGCTCAAAATAGAGAGAATATACGAATAATTACAAAATTTAAATTTTATACGAACAACTTCATTGGAATGAAACTGATACTGTCTTTCGGTTTATATATACGCCATGTCCAAGTTGGATCAATCTTGGCCCACATGAATATGTTCACATAAAGAGGTTGACCCCCGCAAATGTCACCCCTGTAGTTCCCCATTGAAACATCTGGTATTTTTGGTAATGCTAGTAGAATGGTTGCAAATTAAGCTCCTGATCACAGCGTGTTGGTCCCCTTCTCTAGTGATAGCAAGACAATGAGCGGAAAAGACAGTTTCTGGCTCCTTAAATGTCGTTAACTAAAGCGGTTTGCTGATGTTCTTGAAATTTTTAAATTTTTTTCCGGATGAATGTGACTTCTTAAATTTCAGGCCTCCACCATAGTTGTTGTAGTTGTCTTGGATGATGAAAGACCGACGCTTTCCCCTGTAATCTAATTTTTGCCCATTGTTGTTTCCTAAATGTTCAAGATGCATATTTTGGAAAAAAAAATAAAACTAGCCTCCCTCATTTTCTTTAGAAAACACTGTAATTAGAGGCATATTCTATGGGTATGTAAATTCAAACTGAGTTCATTTGACTGAGGAGTCATTTGAAACGCGGGGAGTCCTCTGAAACTAGTTTTGAATGACTGGGGGAGTTCTCTTAAATAAACTATCGGTGAGTCGTCTGATACTAGTTTCATATGACTGGGGGAGTCTTCTGAAATAAACTATCGGTGAGTCATCTGAAACTAGTTTTAAATGACTGGGGAAGTCTTCTGAAATAAACTATCGGTGAGTCGTCTGAAACTAGTTTTAAATGACTGGGGGAGTCTCTGAAACTGTGTCATCTGAAACGGTTACACCGGTACTAAATACTACTGGAAAAATTATCGCAATTAATGCCACTTCGATCCTTGTATTATGAATTTTAAGTGTTCAGCTTTTCGTATGTACATTACGTCGTTTATAAGCAAAGTAGCTCAGGATAAAGAATCGTGAACACAGTGTTAATAAAGTTGGTAAACATATTAAAGTTTCAAGCTACTCTGGTATGTACCTTCAATAATATCTTGCTTTTTCTTAATATATTTCCCTCCTTTTTTCCCCTTCAGATCTGGGAATGTTTGATAATGTGGTATTTTAGATATTTCCCATCTACAAACGGTGAAACTTTCCATTTTCGAAAATTTTCTGGTGTGCTATTGGAAACGTTGTCTGTTCTGCCAATAACAACGTTTATAATCTGCTTCCGGAAAAGTTTTATGATTTGCAGTGGGAAATATTTCTTAGTTTACCGGTAGAAAGGGTTTTTTTTTTTTTATATGCAGTTGCCAGTGGCTCTTCGTCTGCTGCGGGAAACAGTTATTTAAACTTCCATCGGAGAAAAAGAAATCATATCTGGAACTGAAAACATGTTTTTGTCTCCCTTCTGGAACGTTTTACGCATTCAGCTTACACCGATGTTTATCATCAATTGCAAATGTTATGTAATAATCATAGGAAACATTCTCGAGTTTTCCCTCGAAAGATGTACCATTGTGGTCTTCAACTTCTTTGATTTACAATATTCTACTTACTTGATTAAAGTAATAGCCACAGGTGTAGATTCAACGTTAATTGATTATCGTTTTATTGAAAATTAGGCAATTTCAACTGAGAAATAAGCTATGGTATGATCTCGTTGGGTAAATGAAGACTATAATGACTTCTTGTTGATCTCTTTTGGCTTTTTAGTGATTGTTCATATGCCGTACTGATGTACTCTTCATAAGACGCCTGCTGTTTCTTATGGATGAAAGAAGTTTTTAATTTTTACATCTAGTGTTAAAACCCCATTGAAACCTTGAAATTAAAAATTAAAAGGCAAATCCTGAAGAATATGTTTGCACGTCTAGTTATTTTTGTTATCGACGTTTTCTATATTTTAGTTAATTGATCAGTTGGTTGAGAATGCTCAATCTATTATCTGAAATCCTTTTTCGGAAATTTTGGCTAATCTATATTATGCCATTAAGGAGGCGATGAAATTCATTCATTTATGACACAGGTAATAAAGTATGCTGATTCTGAAACATCCAATCCAAATGATGAATCGTGACCTTTTGCAATTGAAGTTGCTGATGGTCAGAGCCGATTTTAACTTTATCCTGTGACTTTTCAGATGGACTTCATCAACTGTGGTGGAATATATTGTAAAAGTTAAATCACTGAGAGATATGGCGAGAAAAGAATATTTGGCAATGCGTTTGCTGCCAGTGAAAGCAAATATGTCCCTTCTATTTTATGTTTTGCCAAACACATATATCAGAACACCAGCATATGCAGCCAACAAAAGTAATTTTGAAAATAGTGTTCCACTAAGGAAAAATAATTGAAAGTGGCTTTCCATCATACGAGGTTAATCGAAAATATTCTGAAATATTTTGAAATTGATTAAACGAATTCCAGATTCGGCGGAAATCCCCTTTGGATTGGTATTTTTATGAAAAGAGTAAAAGGCATATTGGAGACACTTTTGCAATAATGCTATTGCATAACCATTTGGAAGTTAAAAGCAAAGGCTCTCTCTCTCTCTCTCTCTCTCTCTCTCTCTCTCTCTCTCTCGTCCGCTGTAGGACAAAGGCCTCAGTTATGTCAATTTATGTTTGCGGTTCCACCAGTTTCCATCACCAAGTTGATCAGTGTGTATCGTCTAAGTACTCACAGCAAACCAACTTAGTATCGGTTTCCCTTTCTGAAGGATATATATATATATATATATATATATATAAATTTTTGCTCATTTAAACGTGTTCTTCATAATTCAAATAAGCCATATATATTAATACATTAAAGTCTGGATTCTCTTAACGACCTCGGGGTCAGAGCCCCAGGCGAAATCACTCAAAGACTATAGTATCGGACCGGCCGGGATTTGAACCCATGTCCAGGATGCCATTATTGAAGATGAAGGTCTCTTGATGAATCATAAACCTTTTAAAATCTTTCTACAAAATAATATATTTGGAATAATGCAAGAAAAGAGCAATTGCAATTTTGTTAATAAAAAAAAATAAACAAAATGAATAAAAAATAATGAAATTGACATTGCAATTTCTATTCCCGGAACTTGCTTTGAATAAAACAATTTGAATTGCGTTATATTGTCAAGTTAGTATAATGAATGTTCTATATTGTACAAACTGATTAAAATCCTTTAAAATTATAATGCTTGCGTTTTCAGCTTCGATGTTTATGAAATGGCTATTTTGACATTGCAAACTGCTGCCTGCACAAGTTTTGCTTCCATTATGAGAACTTTTATTTATCTCATTCACTAATTTCCTTAATTTCTTATATCAACACAACTTGCTTAAATATATATATATATATATATATATGTGTGTGTGTGTGTATTTATATATATATATATATACCTGTGTGTATATATATACATATATATATATATTTATATATTTATATATATATATATATATATATGTGTGTGTGTGTATATATATATATATATGTGTGTGTGTGTATATATATATATAGATATATATATATATATATATACAGCTTATATATATATATATATATGTGTGTGTGTGTGTATATATATATATATATATATAATCTTCCTGAATGGGTATAGTTTATCGTGGTCAAAGTGTTTATGTATCGCCATGACCAGCAAAGCTGCGCCAGTCAAACCCACCCATACTAGGTTGGTTTGCTGTGAGCTGTCAAAGTGAAGTCTCCTGCTATCACCAATTCGCACTGATATCTGATAATAAAATTAAAATCGATTTTTGTGATTGTTTTGCGAAAGAAAAATTCTTAATGGCAATTTTTCTTCAGAGGGAAGTGCATTGCAATTACTTATTTATTTATTCTTAAGTAACTAATGGATTTCTAACAGTGTATTATGGAAATATGGTAATTTTTCAATAGTCCATTGGAACTCTTTACGGATATATGCATATTTGTCATTTTAACTTTTTTTTTCTAAGTTTCCTATATTTCTTTTCATAAAGAATCATAATTTTTGGTTCTTTGCAGTCGTCCTTTATCATACTGATTTATGATGCCCATACTGTTAGCATTTCCGTGTAAAGAAGTGATTGATCACATTCGTTTTTGTGTGCCTGATGTTTTTTTTTCTTTTTCAGTGGATTGATGCCAGAGAATTCAGAACACACACAGCCACATGCACACTGTCTTTTGTTTCTCTAGCTTTATTGTAACTCACTGCCTAAGAATAGAATGGAGTGATTAATGTCAGTAAAGTTTGGTTTCACTTGTTATAGAGAGTCTGAGGCCAATCCAGACCAGATCTATTATTTTCATTATTACTATTAAACAAACA